>NC_086446.1:81848206-81943206 GCF_028390025.1 Pseudophryne corroboree | reverse complement strand
TTTCCCTTTGTTACTAACAAGAGGGAGATATTATGTTTAGAAGCACAGGACACCATCCTCATCTTCATCCCCCCGCCCCTCCCATACTGGGTTTACATTAGCCAACAACATTCTATCTGGTGCATGACCAGTCACTCATACCTCCCAACATGACCCTCTCCAGGAGGGACAGAATGCTCTGCTCCTGGACTTCCCTCTTAATGTATGATTGCCATCATCTGTGCTGAAACACCTTTCTTATCCATTAACCTGTTCAAAACAGGTGCCGGCAATCATAAATTAAGAGGAAAGTCTTGGAGCAGAGCATTCTGTCCCTCCTGGAGAGGGTCATGTTGGGAGGTATGGTCACTGTAGGGCAGGGGTTCTCAAACTCGGTCCTCAGGACCCCACACAGTGCATGTTTTGCAGGTAACCCAGCAGGTGCACAGGTGTATTAATTACTCACTGACACATTTTAAAAGGTCCACAGGTGGAGCTAATTATTTCACTTGCAATTCAGTGAGGAGACCTTCAAAACATGCACCGTGTGGGGTCCTGAGGACCGAGTTTGAGAACCTGTGCTGTAGGGGGTTAGGTGTGTGGGAAGGCATCCTGTTCATTGCACAGCTACTGCTGTCTGCCATAGAAGGTAGGATGCCACCGAGGGCAACAACCCCACCTGCCGGCACCTGATAACCGCCGCTATTTTCCAATCCAAACCCCAAATTTACTCATGGGTGAAAATCACGGCCGAAGGGGAGCGCCTGTTGGAAGACGAGGAGGCTTGGTAACCCACCCCTCACCAAAAAAAAGAGTCTAGATTAGTAGCAACATGAAAAGACAATAGCCCATAGTATAATTATAAACAGTGCAGACTAAGGGGGACATGTACTAAGCAGTGATAAAAGTGAAGACATGAACCAGTGGAGAAGCTGCCCATGGCAACCAATCAGCATTGATGTAACATTTCTAATTTGCATACTATACAATTGTATGGAGCAGCTGATTGGTTGCCATGGGAAATTTCTCCACTGGTTCACTTCTCCACTTTTATCACTGCTTAGTACATGTCCCCTTAAACCACTTCTATAGCACAATTCCTTTATCCCTCCAACCAGAAACAAAGGAAGTCCAGTCAGGTCACAAGAAGACACCGGCCCAAATGTATTAAGCCTTAAAAAGTGATAAATTGGAGACGGATAAAGAATGATAAATGTCCAGCCAATCAGCTTCCTAACTGCCATGTCACAGGCTGTGTTTGAAAAATCTGGAGCAGATTGGGTGCTCATTTCTCACTCTTTATCTGTCCCCACTTTATCACTTTTTAAGGCTTAATACATTTGGGCCAGTATCCACTACTACTTTATATATGATAGCATACCTCCCAACATTTGAATGAAGAAAAACGGGACTCCTGCACGCGTGCAGCCGTAAAGGGGCTGTGGCCTATGTGAAAGGGCATGGCTTTGAGGCAGTGACGCTATCGCAAGCTACGCCTCCGTATTTTGTGGGGAGCATGCCCAGTGCTCTGTGATCTGCTGGCATGCCCCCTCTCCCTCTGTCTCCACTTCATAAACTATGAGGCCTCTGTAGACTTACCTTTGAGATAACTTGCTTGGTTTGTATATAAGCCATGCCTATCCTGAAACATGGATCTCTAGATAACGGCATCCTTCTGAACGGCAGCCTTACCCACCTTGCTTATAGGATTTTACAGCCTTGTGTTGACATAAAAATCTGTCTGTAGTGGATACTATGTTCTACTGTCATAGTTTTTCTGCCCCCTCAAAAGAGGACACAGTTTTAGACCTAGGCATAGGCTTTTCTGTTATGGGTGAAATGTGTGCGGTGCACACGGACCCCTTGGGTCCATGTGGACACACACCGCGCACATTGCACCCATATTGTTTAATTACTCACCTTTCCAGAGTCCCGCGACGGGAGCTGCAGCCACAGCAGCTGCGGCAAAAAAATCACATCCAAAATGGCCACTGTGCTTGCTCAGTAGATAATTAGTCTCTGGACCACGGCAGGCGCCATATTTCCGGGGACCTGTACATGCGCAGAAGGCTCCGGCACAGTGCCGGAGCCTGCGGCACCACGGAGAGGAGGGGTCCCCCTCCTCTCTTAAAACGTCCCTGGACTGAGGGGTCTATTTACTAAGCTTTGGAGAGTACATCTGCCCCATTGTTGTAGCTCCCACTGGCACTCAGTCACTGACCAGCTTAAACATTCTAAGGCTCAAACTATTCTCTCTTAGCCCACATCTACACCTGCCCCTGCGTGCATTATCTGACCACATCAATCTACATATTTAGACTGGGGCTTATTTATCAATAGGCAATAGTAAATGCATAACGGAATATGCTAGAATTATATAAGTACATTTAAATAATTTATAATAGGACCCTTACTCTGGCAATATGCAGGATTTATTTAGCAGCCAATTTCACATTTCTGTATACAGGGGAGGGATCCTGGAGTGCACACCGGTAATGGGAGGTGCGACCCTGCGGAGACCTTTCAGTACTGCATACAAAGACAAGGTTGCAGGTGCACAATTCAAACACTACCAATTTATTAGTAATAATCATTGCAATAACATTTTGCATTTTGAGCGAGGCTCTTCGCATAGTTATGGCCATAAATAACGGCTTGCCCACCCAACAGTTTTGGGGGTACAAATTCAGGGCACCCCAAAATTAAGCAGCTGAGTGCCCCCAGGGCAAGACAAAAGTGAAAAAATATATAGTGAAAACAGTGAAGATGGGTTAGGCTGCTGAAAACAGCAGGGGTAAATTAGTGAGAGGTAACAAGGTGAGAAATAAAGTAGTGAGAGGTAAAGTAGTGAGAAGTGAAGTGGCCATAACTATGCGAAGAACCTCGCTCAAAATGCAACCTTGTTTTTGTATGCAATTTCACATTTCTGTAAGAATGATTGTGATTTCCAGTTACCCCAGTTGTAATGGCTTCCAGCAGCAAGACATTACAGTTCTTAGGGGTCTATTCATAAAGCAGTGAAAAGTGTGAAGAAGTGAGTCAGTGGAGAAGTTGTCCATGGCAACCAATCAGCTGCTACGCATAATTTGATAGAATGCACTTTCTAAATGTTACCTCAACACTGATTGGTTGCCATGGGCAACTTCTCCACTGGCTCACTTCTTCACTATTTTCACTGTTTCATGAATAGACCCCTTAATGCTTAAGTCTCTGCAAAGAATATACAAGCGTGGCCCAGCATTCCTGCTTCGAGGTAGCATTTATCAAGTGCATACTATAAAATGATAGTTAAAACCTGATTGGCTGCTATTGGCAACTTCTCCTCTGGTCCACATTTCCACTATTTTTATTGCTTGATACATAAACCCCTTAGTCCTTGAAATGAAGAATAGTCTCAGCACTTGGTGTCCCAAGGAAGCCTCCATTTCCCACTAGTAACTGGACACTGTGTCTTCATCTCACTGTGAATCACCCTATTAGACCTGTGCTTTGGACCAGCAGTCTTCTTGCACCTCTCTAGTCTAGGTAGGTGCTGAGTGGTCTGTGTTTATCATGCACAAAATATGTTTGGAGCATAAGAAAATACTTGGAAAAATCATGGGTATCCACAAGATGAGGCAAAATGGGACCTTTGAGAGTGTAACTTTTTAGTTTCATATGACTGGTACTCCAAGTCCCGTTCCCGCTCCCCACCCTCCCTCTCACATTACACTAGATGTACATGCCTCCCAAATGATTATACCAGTAGTGCTTCCACATCAATTCCAGTACTGGCTAACACGTTCTCCAGCCTTATTCATTCAATTGCCCAGATTCTCTTTTTGCTGTACAGTAGCACAGTGAGCTTTCTGACTAAGACGACTTAGAAGGGGTGTATAAACTTCAAAGTGTATACCAAATAGTCCACAATCTGGCTCTTGCTTTTAGCAAAAATTTCCCTGGAGCCATCATTGACATCTGCTGCAGTGCTGTTTTGTTGCCCCTAGGTGTCCTGAAAGTCCAAACATTCTATTGGATAACTGTTAACTTGAACAATACCCATGAAGAGTTGATAACACACCTAGAACTACTTACCTAGAGAACTCAATACGCCCACCAATATTTGAGTGCCCACAGGTCCTTATACACCAAACAGTAGGGATGTATTAACCGAGGAGCATTGCAGAAGGAACTTAATGAACAAGACACTAAAGAAAGAAGGCAGATGGTAATTTACATAGTTCTAGAATGAATGCACTGGCCAAGGGAGGTAGCAAGTTAGAGCAGGTCCTGTAACAGTCTGAAGTCAATGGCAGGAAGCTGGCAAGAGTAATCCATCAAATCTTAATTTGTAGGGTTAGGCGTTAAGGTTAGACACTAGGTGGAGGGTTAGGGTTAGGCTGCCGGAGGGGATGATTAAGGGGTAGGTGTCACATCTAGCAGAGTTTGAGGATCCGGCAGCTGAGATTTGCCGGAGGAGGTAGCAGGCTGTGAATGAACCAGATGAGGGGGCTGGATATAGTTCCTTTGCATGGGACACGGAGAAATGAAGAACGTAGGCAGGGTTTGAGAGTCAATGGAAAGTATTTATTATGTACAGGGCTGAGGTAGAGAACAGAGGCTGGAGCACGATGGTTAAGACGTGGCTGGAGGCAAAGAACTGGACTGTGATTTGAAAGACGAGACTGTAGATGATGAACTGTGGAACTGTGGCTGATGGTTGAAGACGTGGCTGGAGACGAGGACTGTGGACTGTGGTTTGGAAAACGAGGCTGAAGATAATAATCTGCAGGCGGTGGTCGGTGGTACAAAGGCGTGGCTGGTGAAGAAGATCTGTGGAGTGTGGCTTGAAAGACGAGACAGAAGACCCGGGGCCGACTGTGCCTAAAGAGTCTTACTGGACTGGGTTTTCCAGGGGCGCTTCCACAGGCAGTAGCAGGGTAGGAACGGCAGGGCTGCAGCAGCAACAGAGAACCGACCAAGCAAGATCAGGAGGAACCAGAATACAGCAGGAATCCTGGGAGCACAGGCTGAAGCACCTACAACAGGGTTGTAACTTGAAGCACTGGCATCCCTGTCCTAAACCAGCCCCCTTTTATAGGGAGAGCTTCCCCTGGATTGGTTGGAAGAGACAGGAAACAGGAACTATGCTCAAAACTTGGTCTCCAACATGGCGGCGCCCAGTAATGCAGACCTTTTTGCAAAGCCCCATTGCTCACTGCCCCTGGTCTCCTAGCAATAGCCCAGCAAGAGCGACCCACTGTAGCGACATCCCGCCGCCACGAGCGGACCCCCTCACCGCCGCTACTGCTGCCCACGGCTCTGGTGCAGTAGCCCATCTCCGCCGCTGCCCGCACATCGCCAAGGAAGCCAGCCCCGCGGCCCCAGCATACAGGTAAGACTCCGGACACTGACAGTACCCCCCCCCTTTGCGGGTGGACTCCGGACACCTATGTGGTTTAGTTGGAAACTTGGCATGAAATGTCCGAAGAAGTCTTGGAGCATGGACATCCTCTGCATCTACCCAAGATCTCTCCTCTGGCCCATACCCCTTCCAATCAACAAGGTACTGGATGCGACCATAACGTCTGCGAGAATCAAGGATCTTGTGAATCTCAAATTCGTTTCCATGTGCTGATTGGATTTTGGGTGATTTAGGCAGAGCAGCTCTGAACCCATTAAGTACCAATGGTTTTAAGAGAGAAATATTAAATGCATTAGGAATTCTTAACTGCGGAGGTAATTTCACTTTGTAAGCTACAGGATTCAACACTTTTTCGATTGGGTAAGGCCCAATAAATCTGGGAGCAAACTTTTTTGTAGGGACCTTTAATCTTAGGTTACGTGTGGAAACCCAAACACGATCTCCTACCTGAAGGCCTGGTACAGCTTTTCGTTTCAGATCTGCATAGGTCTTATATCTCTTGGAAGTCTTGAGCAAAGTCTTGTGAACTTGTTTCCAGGCTTCAGTAAGTTGTCGAAGTGTTGACTCTGCGGCAGGAACCTTGAGCGTAGGCAGAAGTTGGAAGTCAGGAACTCTTGGATGGTAACCATAATTAATGAAGAATGGAGAAGATTTTGTGGCAGAGTGATAAAGATTGTTATGGGCAAATTCTGCGAATGGGAGGAAGTCCAGCCAATTGTCCAGTGAGGAGGACATGAATAAACGCAGAAAAGTCTCCAGATCCTGGTTCACTCTCTCTGTTTGACCATCCGTTTGGGGATGATAGCCTGAGGAGAAGTTTAATTTCATGCCAAGAGCAGAACATAGGGATCTCCAAAACTTGGCCACAAATTGAGGACCTCTATCAGACACGATCTCCTGTGGTAGACCATGGAGTCGAAAGATCTCTGCTATAAACAATTTTGCCAACTGGGATGCAGATGGAAGGTTAGCCAGAGGAACAAAGTGTGCCATTTTAGAGAATCGGTCAACTATGACCCATACGGTGTTCCGCCCACCAGACATAGGTAAATCTGTAATAAAGTCCATAGAAATATGCGTCCATGGTCTTAGTGGTACCGGTAAAGGATGGAGTAACCCGGCTGGTGGACCTTTGGGACTTTTATGCTGAACACATTTTGGACAGGCAGCCACGAAATCCTGAACGTCAGTCCTGAGATGAGGCCACCAGTAGGAGCGCTGAATGAATTTAAGTGTCTTATGACCGCCCGCATGGCCCATGAAGGAGGAGGAGTGAGCCCATGTGAGAATTTTTTTGCGCAGATTTGGTGCAACGAAGATCTTCCCAGGAGGAGGAAGTGGAGAGGTATTAGTTGCAGAAAAAGAGGTGGATTCCAGGATAAATTGCTCTTTTGAACGGTCAGAGGGTTCTTCTGAACTTAGGGAGCAAGATAAGGCATCTGCCTTTTTGTTGAGGGAACCTGGTCGGTAACTGAGTTTAAAATTAAAATGTGTAAAGAAGAGTGCCCATCTTGCTTGGCGTGGGTTCAGACATCGGGCTGACTGTAGATACAGGAGGTTCTTGTGATCTGTGGTTACAGATGTTGGATGCTGAGCTCCCTCCAACAAATACCTCCACTCCTCAAAGGCCAACTTAATTGCCAGTAATTCCTGTTCCCCAATAGCATAATTCTGTTCAGCGGGGGAGAATCTTCGTGAGAAGAACGCACAGGGATGCACCTTCTTGTCCTCGAAAAGCTGGGATAATACTGCTCCCACTCCCACAGTAGAGGCATCAACCTCCACCAAGAACGGACGGCTGAGATCGGGTTGTCGAAGAACTGGAGCAGTCGTGAAGGCCTCCTTTAAAGATGCAAAAGCTTCCAAAGTCTCAGGAGACCACTTGGCAGGATCGGCTCCCTTCCTAGTTAATGCGGTTATAGGAGCTACGACAGAAGAATAACTTTGAATGAATCTTCGGTAGAAGTTAGCAAACCCCAGGAAACATTGAATTCCTTTAAGGGTAGCTGTAAGTGCCCAATCCTGAATCGCCTGGACTTTAGCTGGGTCCATCTGTAATTCTGCCCTGAAAGAATGTAACCGAGGAATGGAATTGTGGGTACTTCAAAGGTGCACTTCTCTAACTTACAGAATAACTGATTCCTTCGTAAACGAGTTAACACTTCTTTGACTTGTTCCCGATGGGTCTTCAGATCCTTAGAAAAAATGAGGATGTCATCCAGATATACTACCAAGCAGTCATAGAGAAGATCTCTGAAGATTTCGTTAACGAACTCTTGAAAGACGGCTGGGGCGTTACATAGGCCAAAAGGCATTACCAGGTATTCGTAATGGCCGTCGCGGGTATTAAATGCCATCTTCCATTCGTCCCCTGGGCGAATACGTATAAGATTGTAGGCCCCTCGTAAGTCCAACTTAGTAAATACAGTAGCTCCTTTAACACGGTCGAACAGTTCTGGAATCAGAGGTAATGGATATCTGTTCTTAACTGTTATGTCATTGAGACCTCTATAGTCAATACAGGGCCGCAACCCCCCATCTTTCTTTTTGACAAAGAAAAACCCCGCTCCAGCCGGTGATGTAGAAGACCTGATGAACCCTTTCTCCAAGTTCTCCCGGATATACTCCAACATGGCCTGCGTCTCAGGAAGTGAGAGAGGGTAAATTCGACCTCGGGGAGGAGTCTTACCCGGTACTAGCTCAATGGGACAATCCCAAGTACGATGCGGAGGCAAGGTGTCCGCCCCTTGCTTACTGAAAACATCTTGAAAAGCTTGGTACTCCACAGGAAGACTGGAAGGGCTGGAAGAACAGAGAGGTCTAACTGAAGGTAAACAGTTCTGAAAACAGTCTTGTCCCCAAGAGAGAACATCCATAGTTTGCCAATCTATGTGGGGATTGTGTCTGATTAACCATGGAAACCCTAGGATTAGTTCATGAGAGGCTTTAGGAATTACAAGGAAAGAGATTTCTTCTGAATGGAGAACTCCGACCTTCATCTTGAGAGGAATAGTACGAAAGGATATAATACCCTCAGGGATATAACTTCCATCCACTGCAGTAACAGAAATGGTACGATCCAAAGGAACTGTTTGTATTCCAGATTGTTTGACCAGAGTTGACGTAATGAAGCTTTCGGCGGCTCTAGAGTCGAGTAGTGCAGGGATGAGAAGAGAAGAAGAAGGGAGCTCCAATTGGGTTAACAGGACAGACTCTTTCTTGGTATGTAATTCTGAGAATTCTCCTAGCTTGACCTCTCCAGCACAAACTAGGAGCGGGCGTTTCCCGGACGTAGATTGCAAGTTTTAACAAAGTGATCAGATGCACCACAATACAGGCAGAGGTTCCCTTGTCGCCGTCTCTGACGTTCTTCATTGGAGAGGCGGGAACGATTAATCTGCATGGGTTCTTCCGCAGTTGGTGATGATGGTGTTGGTGGAAGAACAACTCTAGGCTTAGGGCGATCTGACCGCAACCTCTCCATACAGCGTTCTCTGTACCTCAGATCTAACTTATTGCATAAAGAAATTAGTGTATCCAACTTATCAGGTACGTCCTGAGTTGCGAGGTCATCTTTGATCTTTTCGGAGAGACCGCTACAGAAAGCTGCAATGAGAGCCTCCTCGTTCCAGTTCAGTTCAGAGGAAAGAGTGCGAAACTGGATCACATACTGACTGACCGTACGCGTGCCCTGATGCAGACGCAGGATCTCCAACGAGGCAGCTGAAGTTCTTCCCGGTTCATCGAAGATTTTTCGGAAGGTGGCCATGAATTCTGGATAGTTAGATAAGATGGGATCCATCCTCTCCCACAAAGGTGGAGCCCATTCCAACGCTTGCCCGGTAAGTAAAGAAATTATATAGGCTACTTTGGTTCGTGCCGATGGGAAGTTGGCCGACTGTAGTTCGAACTGGATTTCGCACTGGTTAAGAAACCCGCGGCATTGTTTTGGATTCCCATCGAATTTATTGGGAGGTGGCAAATGCAACCGTGGAAGTGGTACTGGTACAGGAGGAAGCGGGACCGGAGGTGCTAATGTGGGAGCAGCTGTAGATACTTGAGAGGCCGTCATGGCAAGACAGAGAGAATCGAGACGTTCGGACATACTCTGCATGAACTGCACGATTTGAGATTGTGTGGCCTCCTGCTTACTTAAGCGAGACCAGATATCTGTAGTTGAATCCCCTCCTGAGGCCTGATCACCCGTCGAATCCTTTGGGCCAGTGTTTACTGTCACGTCTAGCAAAGTTTGAGGATCCGGCAGCTGAGATTTGCCCGAGGAGGTAGCAGGCTGTGAATGAACCAGATGAGGCGGCTGGATATAGTTCCTTCGCATGGGGCACGGAGCAATGAAGAAGGTAGGCGGGGTTTGAGAGTCAATGGAAAGTATTTATTATGTACAGAGGCTGGAGCACAATGGTTAAGACGTGGCTGGAGGCAAAGAACTGTGGACTGTGATTTGAAAGACGAGACTGTAGATGATGAACTGTGGAACTGTGGCTGATGGTTGAAGACGTGGCTGGAGACGAGGACTGTGGACTGTGGTTTGGAAAACGAGGCTGAAGATAATAATCTGCAGGCGGTGGTCGGTGGTACAAAGGCGTGGCTGGTGAAGAAGATCTGTGGAGTGTGGCTTGAAAGACGAGGCAGAAGACCCGGGGCCAACTGTGCCTAAAGAGTCTTACTGGACTGGGTTTTCCAGGGGCGCTTCCACAGGCAGTAGCAGGGTAGGAACGGCAGGGCTGCAGCAGCAACAGAGAACCGACCAAGCAAGATCAGGAGGAACCAGAATACAGCAGGAATCCTGGGAGCACAGGCTGAAGCACCTACAACAGGGTTGTAACTTGAAGCACTGGCATCCCTGTCCTAAACCAGCCCCCTTTTATAGGGAGAGCTTCCCCTGGATTGGCTGGAAGAGACAGGAAACAGGAACTATGCTCAAAACTTGGTCTCCAACATGGCGGCGCCCAGTAATGCAGACCTTTTTGCAAAGCCCCATTGCTCACTGCCCCTGGTCTCCTAGCAATGGCCCAGCAAGAGCGACCCACTGTAGCGACGTCCCGCCGCCACGAGCGGACCCCCTCAGCACCGCTACTGCTGCCCACGGCTCTGGCGCAGCAGCCCACCTCCGCCGCTGCCCGCACATCGCCAAGGAAGCCAGCCACGCGGCCACAGCATACCGGTAAGACTCCGGACACTGACAGTAGGCACCAAAATGGATAGTTAGGGTTAGGCTATAGGAGGGGATGCTTATAGTTAGGCACAGAAGGGACAGTTAGAGTTAGGCACTAAGGAGGGTTATGGTTAGATTTGGGCAAAAATAACAAAAACGTGTCGATCATTTTTGTGTAGACCATTTTCATGTTAACCTTTTGTACCTGTCGGCCTAATGCATGTCGACCATATGATGTGTCACGGCCAATTTGCCTATAGTGACTTAGTTGCGCTTGGGACTAGTCGCAGCTGGGAGTGACTAATTTCACACGCAATGCGTACACATGTGCATACACATCACATGTCAGATCTGCGAGGACACATCTCTATATTTTGTTACTCTAGTAATCCACACCCAAGAGCAAATCGGCCACCAGAATACTAGATAAGGAAAAAGTCCAAAAATATATATATAATTTTTTCTTTATATTTTACAAAATTCTTTTAAAAAAAGCAGCAAGGCAACATACCACCTATATAGTAATACACAAGATAGAAATCCGCCGCTGCCAATCAAAATAATTATGAATATGCTTGTTTTTTATATGTATTAAAACAGAGACGGGTCTGCAGTTATACCACATGGGGGTCTATTCAATTCAAGTTGGAATTCCCGACTTGTCGGTAAAAC
This sequence comes from Pseudophryne corroboree, assembly GCF_028390025.1. Taxonomy (NCBI): domain Eukaryota; kingdom Metazoa; phylum Chordata; class Amphibia; order Anura; family Myobatrachidae; genus Pseudophryne; species Pseudophryne corroboree. The sequence continues at coordinate 81,931,978 of NC_086446.1, read as the reverse complement.
GTCAGTTTCCGACATTTTAAGGTAGAATTCAGATTCGACCTATTCAATTAAACTGCCGTTTTTCCGACAAGTCAGGAATTCCGACTTGTCGGAAAACACGTGGATCGGCGGATTAGCCGCGGATCCACGTGTTTTGTCGAATTAGCGGCAAAATCCGTCAGGTTTTAGCCACGATTGGCATTGTCGGAAACGGGCAAAACCTGTCGGATATGGCCGCTAATTGAATAGTGAACTGTCGGATCATCTCCGACAGCAATTGAATAGACCCGATGGAGGTAATTGCAACATCTCCAAACAACCTGTATAGACAAAAGAGACAAACGGATTGCACTGACCTGTGTCTGTATGTCACCAATATCCAATTATAGATTAAACAGAGTCTAGTATAAAGCTCAATAACCTAAAGATGTATTTTATTCCATAGGCATATTATATTCTAAACAAAAAAAAAGCAATTGTTGCACCGGGAATGTGGTTAAGATGCCGGCTACCGGGATTCCGACACCCGTCAAAATTCTGACTGCAGAATATGACTGTAGGGATAGCTAGAGGGTTAGGGCCAGTGGGGGGAGGGTTGCTTTTTAGGCACCAGTGGGGAAGGGTGTGTGGGGGTGTGTGGGTTAGGCTGTGGGGAAGGAGGGGTTAGGTTTAGGCACCACCGGAGGGAGTTTAGGTATAGGCACTAAGGGGGGAGAATAGGGTTAGGCTGCGGAAGTAGGGGGGAGGGTTAGGAGGTAAGGGAGTGGGGGGGGGGGGAACCTACTTACCATGACCCTGTCGGAATTTCACAGATTGGGACTCCGTCGTCGGTATTGAGACCGCCGGCATCCCGTCCGGCGATCAGTCATACTGAACCTGTTGCACACCATGGTAATAAATATATAGCCACTAGTTCTAGGTTGGGAGTCAGTGAAAAATTGTTTGTGGTGGATGTCCCACAGTAGCTCAACAATAAGGAATTGTAAATGTTCCTCATTCAATGTGTTGCGGGGTGATTGTACCCCATTGAAATTAATAAAATCCTCTAATGATCTGCATCCCGCAGGGTAAGTATTGGATCACCTGTTCCAAAGCAGGACAAATTCCCAAGGGCTGAATCAGCCCACCGACGCTTGCTGACTATCTGTATACCGCTGCTGTTCCCCGGCCACCACTTGCAAGGCAGCAGGTCAGTCGGGAGCTGTAAATATGTGCAGCTGCTTGAGGACATCTCTGCAGGATAAGCCCGTTGGATGCTGGACTGGTATTAACAAAGGTAGCCGGTAACATGTAGCAGAAGAGGACAGCCCACAATTTCTAATGCCTTTCAGAGGGTCCTTCTCTGGTAACATCTATGGTAAGATACTATGGGCTAGCACTATCAGAAGATGGCATTAGCGGCCGGGGCCAAGCTTGGTAAATTTGACAGTTTAGGTTTCTTTCTGTAGGGGGTTCTTTTAGGACGGAATTGAAAGATCATGGCAGACATGTTCATTTTAACATCCTGGAGCTACTTCAAAAATTCTATGGTAAATATGCACCATAATGAGAACTTGGGGGTCTATTTATTAACATTATTTTTACTAAAATCATGTGAAAAAATAAGAATTTACTCACCGGTAATTCTATTTCTCGTAGTCCGTAGTGGATGCTGGGGACTCCGTAAGGACCATGGGGAATAGACGGGCTCCGCAGGAGACTGGGCACTCCAAAGAAAGATTTAGTACTACCTGGTGTGCACTGGCTCCTCCCTCTATGCCCCTCCTCCAGACCTCAGTTATGGAAACTGTGCACGGAAGAGCTGACATTACAAGGAAAGGATTTTGGAATCCAGGGTAAGACTCATACCAGCCACACCAATCACACCGTACAACTTGTGATAAACTTACCCAGTTAACAGCATGAACAACAGCTGAGCATCACTCAAAGGATGCCACATAACAATAACCCTTTATTAAGCAATAACTCTATATACAAGCATTGCAGAAGAAGTCCGCACTTGGGACGGGCGCCTAGCATCCACTACGGACTACGAGAAATAGAATTACCGGTGAGTAAATTCTTATTTTCTCTAACGTCCTAGTGGATGCTGGGGACTCCGTAAGGACCATGGGGATTATACCAAAGCACCCAAACAGGCGAGAGAGTGCGGATGACTCTGCAGCACCGAATGGGCAAACACAAGGTCCTCCTCAGCCAGGGTATCAAACTTGTAGAATTTTGCAAATGTGTTTGTACCTGACCAAGTAGTAGCTCGGCAATGCTGTAATGCCGAGACCCCTCGGGCAGCCGCCCAAGAAGAGCTCACCTTCCTTGTGGAATGGGCTTTTACTGATTTCGGATGCGGCAATCCAGCCGCAGAATGAGCCTGCTGAATCGTGTTACAGATCCAGCGAACAATAGTTTGCTTTGACGCCGGAGCACCCAACTTGTTGGATGCATACAGGATAAACAGCGAGTCAGTCTTCCTGACTCCAGCCGTTCTGGTTACATAAATCTTCAAAGCCCGGACTACGTCCAGCAACTTGGAGTCCTCCAAGTCACGAGTAGCCGCAGGCACCACAATAGGTTGGTTCAGATGAAAAGATGACACCACCTTTGGCAGAAATTGCGGACGAGTCCGCAATTCTGCCCTGTCCATATGGAAAACCAGATAGGGGCTTTTACATGACAAAGCCGCCAATACTGACACACGCCTAGCCGAAGCTAAGGCCAACAGCATGACCACTTTCCAAGTGAGATACTTTAGCTCCACCGTCTTAAGTGGCTCAAACCAGTGGGATTTCAGGAAATCCAATACCGCGTTAAGATCCCAAGGTGCCACTGGTGGCACAAAAGGGGGCTGAATATGCAGCACTCCCTTAACAAACGTCTGAACCTCAGGCAGTGAAGCCAGTTCTTTTTGAAAGAAAATGGATAGGGCCAAAATCTGGACCTTTATGGACCCCAATTTTAGGCCCATAGTCACTCCTGACTATAGGAAGTGCAGGAATCGACCCAGCTGGAATTCCTCTGTAGGGGCCTTCCTGGCCTCACACCAAGCAACATATTTTCGCCATATACGGTGATAATGCTGTGCTGTCACGTCCTTCCTAGCCTTTATCAGCATAGGAATAACTTCATCTGGAATGCCCTTTTCTGCTAGGATCCGGCGTTCAACTGCCATGCCGTCAAACGCAGCCGCGGTAAGTCTTGGAACAGACAGGGCCCTTGTTGCAACAGGTCCTGTCTGAGGGGCAGAGGCCATGGGCCCTCTGTGCATTTCTTGTAGTTCTGGGTACCAAGTCCTTCTTGGTCAATCCGGAACCACGAGTATTGTTCTCACTCCTCTTTTTCTTACGATTCTCAGTACCTTGGGTATGAGAGGAGGAGGAGGAAACCCATAGACCGACTGGAACACCCACGGTGTTACCAGTGCGTCCACAGCTATCGCCTGAGGGTCCCTTGACCTGGCGCAATACCTTTTTAGTTTTTTGTTGAGGCGGGACGCCATCATGTCCACCTGTGGCAGCTCCCATCGATTTGTAATCTGCTTGAAGACTTCTTGATGAAGTCCCCAATCTCCCGGGTGGAGGTCGTGCCTGCTGAGGAAGTCTGCTTCCCAGTTGTCCACTCCCGGAATGAACACTGCTGACAGTGCACTGACGTGATTCTCCGCCCAGCGAAGAATTCTGGTGGCTTCTACCATCGCCACCGTGCTCCTTGTGCCGCCTTGGCGGTTTACATGAGCCACTGCGGTCTGACTGTATCAGAACCGGTTTGTCGCGAAGCAGGGTCTCCGCTTGACTTAGGGCGTTGTATATGGCCCTTAGTTCCAGGATGTGGTGAAGGCAAGTCTCCTTGACCACAGCCCGTGGAAATTTATTCCCTGTGTGACTGCCCCCCACCCTCGGAGGCTTGCATCCGTGGTCACCAGGACCCATTCCAGAATGCCGAAACTGCGACCTTCGAGAAGGTGAGCACTCTGCAGTCACCACCGGAGAGACACCATGGCTCTGGGGGATAGGGTGATTAACCGATGCATCCGAAGATGTGATCCGGACCACTTGTCCAGTAAGTCCCAATGTAAGGTCCTCGTATGGAACCTGCCGAAGGGAATGGCCTCGAATGATGCCACCCTCCTTCGCAGGACTCAAATGCAGTGATGCACTGACACCTGTTTTGGTTTTAATAGATTCCTGACCAGTGTCACGAGCTCCTGAGCTCTCTCTATCAGAAGATAACCCTTTTCTGGTCTGTGTCTAGGATCATGCCTGGGAGAAGCAGATGAGCTGTAAGAACCCACTGCAACTTTGGAAAATGTAGAATCCAGCCGTGTTGCCGTTTCACTTCCAGAGAAAGTGATACGCTGTTCAGCAACTGCTCTCTTAATCTCGCTTTTATGAGGAGATAGTCCAAGTACGTGATAATAGTGACACCTTGCTTCCGCAGGAGCAACATAATGTCCGCCATTACCTTGGTGGATAGTCTCAAGGCCGTGGAGAGACAAAACGGCAACGACTGAAACCGGTAATGACCATCCCGTACCGCAATTCTGAGGTACGCCTGATGAGGTGGATAAATGGGGACATGAAGGTGTGCATCCTTTATGTCCCGAGTCACCATAAAATCTCCCCCTTTCAGGCTTGCAATAACCGCTCTTAGTGATTCCATCTTGAACTTGAACCTTTCAGGTATATGTTCTTCAGGGATTTTAAATTCAATATGGGTCCGACCGAACCATCTGGTTTTTGGGACTACAACATGGTCGAAAAACAATCCCCTCCTTGTTGGAGGAGGGGAACCTTGACCACCACCTGTTGAAGATACAATTTTGTATTGCAGTTAACACTGTTTCCCTCTCGTGGGGGGAAGCCGGCAGGGCCGTCGGTGAGGGGACATCTTCTCAAAGTCCAGCTTGTATCCCTGAGACACAATATCTATTGTCCAGGGATCTAACAGGGAGTGAACCCACTTGTGGCTGAACTTACGAAGGCGTGCCCCCACCGGGCCTAGCTCCGCCTGTGGAGCCCCAGCGACAAGTGGGGGATTTTTGTAGAGGCCGGGGAGGACTTCTGTTCCTGGGAACTAGCTGTGTTGTGCAGCTTCTTTCCTCTGTCCCCGCCTCTGGCAAGAAAGGACGCCCCTCGGACTTTCTTGTTTCTTTATTCGAAAGGCTGCATTTGATGTCGTGCTTTCCTAGGCTGTGCACTCTGACTCTAGGACCCAGTATACTCATGTCTCTTTGGGTATGTTTTATATATATATATATATATATATACCTACCATATATACATATATATATATATATATGCATACTAGGGTCTCAAACTCTGCTGACAAGGTACCTGTCCATGCTGCCACAGCGCTATAACCCCATGCCGACACAATCGCCGATCTGAGTAGTTTACTAAAATGTGCACGCTATCTGCATGATCCCTGAGAATAGCTAGTGCCCCCTTCTGTGCCAACAGGACACCCTATGGGAAGATTCCCAACACATCCTGGCCCTAGTGGGGAAAGGATACTGCCTGAGAATTTTATTGTGGGAAGCTGCAGTCCCTTGTCTTGAGATTCCCGCTCTTTTTCCTCATGAGAGGAGGTAAATTTACCTCAGCTTTTCCCTTAACATGTGTACCCTTGTGACAGGGACAATGAGTCATCAGTGATATGCAAATCATCTTTTATTACAATAATCATATATTGAATACCTGTCAGCCATCTTGGCTGTAACTTTGCATTATCGTAGTCAACACTGGAGTCAAACTCCGTGTCGACATTAGTGTTTATTATTTTTGGATAGTGAGCATTGTGAGACTCTGAAGGTCTCTGTGACAGAGGGACAGACATGGGTAGATTTCCTGCCTGTTCTCCAATCTTTTGTGCCATAAATTCACCTCAGCACTTACACATATCCAAAACAGGTGTCAGCGTTGTCGACGGAGACACCCTCACACACACATATTTGCTCCATCTCCTCCTTAGGGGAGCTTTTTACCTCAGACATGTCGACACACACGTACCGACACACCACACACACAGGGGATGCTCTATTTGAAGACAGTTCCCCCATAAGGCCCTTTGGAGAGACAGAGAGAGAGTATGCCAGCAAACACCCCAGCGCTATATGACCCAGGAATCACACAGTAACTTAGTGTTAACCCAATAGCTGCTGTATATATTGTTTTTACGCCAATTGTATGTGCCCCCCCCCTCTCTTTTTCACCCTCTCTATCGTGCAGGGGAGAGCCTGGGGAGCTTCTCTCAGCGTATCTGTGGAGAGAAAATGGCGCTAGTGAGTGCTGAGGAAGAAGGACCCGCCCCCTCAGCGGCGGGCTTCTGTCCCGTGATTTTGTTTAAAATTAATGGCGGGGGCTCATGCATATAACAGTGTCCAACTGTATATATGCTGCTTTTGCCAGGAGGTATCTCAATTGCTGCCCAGGGCGCCCCCCCCCCCCCCCCCCCCTGCGCCCTGCACCCTACAGTGACCGGAGTGTGTGGGTGTAATGTGGGAGCAATGGCGCACAGCTGCAGTGCTGTGTGCTACCTCATGTGAAGACAGGAGTCTTCTGCCGCCGATTTCGATGTCTTCTTGCTTCTGCCGGTCTTCTGTACTTCTGGCTCTGCGAGGGGGACGGCGCGCGGCTCCGGGAACGGACGATCAAGGTTAGGTACCTGTGTTCGATCCCTCTGGAGCTAATGGTGTCCAGTAGCCTAAGAAGCGCAACCTAGCTGCAGATAGGTAGGTTTGCTTCTCTCCCCTCAGTCCCACGTAGCAGTGAGTCTGTTGCCAGCAGAAGCTCACTGAAAATAAAAAACCTAACAAATACTTTCTTTTTCTAGCAGGCTCAGGAGAGCCCACTAGGAGCATCCAGCTCTGGCCGGGCACAGATTCTAACTGATGTCTGGAGGAGGGGCATAGAGGGAGGAGCCAGTGCACACCAGATAGTACTAAATCTTTCTTTGGAGTGCCCAGTCTCCTGCGGAGCCCGTCTATTCCCCATGGTCCTTACGGAGTCCCCAGCATCCAATAGGTCGTTAGAGAAAGGGTGTTTTCACACTCTTTTCACATTATTTTAGTATCACCTGAATGTATAAAAGGGCATTTGGAACCCACATCGCATTCCCCATACTTATAATGGGAAATGTGATGTGGACAAATTTACTAAAAAATAAATGTGAAAAAATACCGCAGTGTGCCCTGTGATAATCTCACCATCTGAGGCTGGTGAGTTCACAGGGCAGCACTGCGATAATGTGGCATTTGCCCAGCTTACTCTGCCCCTGGCAGAGAAAGCTGAGCGGGGACCCGGCAGAGTGATCAGCTATGTGTGTCCGATGGACACACAAGCTGATCACAGTGTAAAAAGTAAAAAAAAAAAAGTAAAAAACCCCCAAAAACCATACTCATTTGTCCAGGGAGCCGGTGTCCGCTGCTCCGGGGAGCGCTGCCGGGCGCCAGGTCCCCCATGTGCTGCAAAGCGACCCCGGTGCAGTAAACTGACGCTGCAAAGCAGCAGCGCACTTTACAGCACCGGGGGTCACCGCAGCGCACAGGGCTCCGGCGCCGGGCAGCCCAGCAGAAGCAGCGCGGACCAACTCCCTGGACTGGTGAGTATATTGATCTTCTGGGGGGGATCCGCGTGCGGGGGTAGTCGCGATAGGGGAGATTGACCGGGCGGCGGTAGCGGCGATGACGACGGGGTGGCGCATGCAAAGCAGGACATCGGGGTATTTTAACAGAACAATACTCTGATGATGCTGCAGAGTGTCATCGCAGGGACAGAGCTGACCGCAAGCTCTGTCCCTGCACGCGATAATTGATACATCCCTGCGATGTAATCAATTATCGCAGTGCGAGTTTGGGCGATTTTATCACCTGTCATCCGCATCCTGGATGCGGATGGTGATAAATAGGCTCCTTAAACTCTTATATTTTAAGTAGCCAGGCTAGTAACCAATTAAACAATTCATATTTGTTAAGAAAAGTTTTTAGAAAAAAAAACTGCTCGAAATTTAAATGAAATAGAAAGCTCCTTAAATATATACTGTACTCAAAGCTTTTCATGAAGGGGAGAATTTTTATGGCACAAACTTGTCTGTCAGGTCTCAGACCTTATGGTATAATCCATTTTGAAAGATCACGTTCACTTATTGGGCGGGATGTAATAACGTCCGACTACGGCGGATGTGCAGGATGCCGGACAAACTGATGTTATTTTTAAAGGGGAAATTATTTACAAGGCATGGTTTTCCCTTGTATATGAAAGTCAGAGTTTGGAAAGCATCCCGCACATCCGCCTAATGCTTCGTACACACTATGCAATATCGTTCACGATCTGAACGATATTGTTCAGTCCTAAATTATAATGTGTATGCCTGATCTGATGTAAGAAAGCGCGCTCCCGCCGGTCACATGCGATATCGTACGTCGGACTGCATGCAGTCTTGATGAGGTGATATTGAGTGGTTTTGTACTCCAGTGATGACTTCGGGCCTCATTCCGAGTTGATCGCTCGCTAGCAACCTTTTGCAGCACTGCGATCAGATAGTTGCCACCTATGGGGGAGTGTATTTTCGCTTTGCAAGTGTGCAATCGCTTTTGCAGCCGAGTGGTACAAAAAAGTTTTTTGCAGTTTCTGAGCAGCTCTGCACTTACTCAGCCGCTGCAATCACTTCAGACTTTTTGGTCCCGGAATTGACGTCAGACACCCGCCCTGCAAACGCTTGGACACGCCTGAGTTTTCCTAAACACTCCCAGAAAACGGTCAGTTGACACCCATAAACGCCCCTTTTTCTGTCAATCACCTTGCGATTAGCTGTGCGAACAGATTCTTTGTTAAATCCATCGCCCAGCACCGATCCTCTTTGTACCCGTACGACGCGCCTGCGCATTGCGGTGCATACGCATGTGCAGTTTTGCAGAGTTTTAACCTGATCGCATCGCTGCAAAAAGTTGCTAGCGAGCGATCAACTAGGAATGAGGCCCCTTGTTTCTAGACATCGTTTGTAGTGTGTATACAAAATCCGATCTGATATGATATCTTACAAATATCATACGATATCGTATCGTATGGGATCGCATAATGGCCCTCATTCCGAGTTGTTCGCTCGCAAGGCGATTTTAGCAGAGTTACACACGCTAAGCCGCCGCCTACTGGGAGTGAATCTTAGCTTCTTAAAATTGCGAACGATGTATTCGCAATATTGCGATTACAAACTTCTTAGCAGTTTCAGAGTAGCTTCAGACTTACTCGGCATCTGCGATCAGTTCAGTGCTTGTCGTTCCTGGTTTGACGTCACAAACACACCCAGCGTTCGCGCAGACACTCCCCCGTTTCTCCAGCCACTCCCGCGTTTTTTCCGGAAACGGTAGCGGTTTTTTCCACACACCCATAAAACGCCGTGTTTCCGTCCAGTAACACCCATTTCCTGTCAATCACACTACGATCGCCGGAGCGAAGAAAAAGCCGTGAGTAAAAATACTATCTTCATAGCAAAATTACTTGGCGCAGTCGCAGTGCGAACATTGCGCATGCGTACTAAGCAGAAAAACGCTGCGATGCGAAGAAAATTGCCGAGCGAACGACTCGGAATGAGGGCCAATGTGTACATAGTATTAGTCGGACTTCATTACATCCCGCCCAATAAGTGAGTAGTTGGCAGGGAAAGCCACATCGCAGTGTGGATAGTAGTTTTTTTCTGCTGGATCACCCAATTGGTATAAAATAATGTAGGAGCGTATGAGGAAAACTGCTCAATGAGTTTTGTATGGTAAAACTTCTGTAGTCAACAAGAAAGGCTGTCTAGGGGAGTACACTATCTAGAGATCTTGTTTCAGAGGCTGATTGTGAAGAATAAGTGTCAGATTTGTACTGCTGTCTGAAGCGTAAAGCTCTCGTCTGTCTAAAAGGCCTCTGCTTACCAGTTTCACCTGACAACCATCTATGGACCTGTTTCATGTTTGTAAGCAAAGCAAATAAGCAAGCAACTGGGCAAAAACGTGCACTGCAGGTGGGGCAGATGTAACATGTTCAGAGAGAGTTAGATTTGGGTGGGGTGTGTTTAAACTGAAATCTAAATTGCAGTGTAAAAATAAAACTGTTTAACATTTGTAGGACACATGCAAAAGCAGCCAGTATATACCCTGCACAGAAATAAAAAATACATTTATTTGCTCCCCTTGCATGGCAACCTGGTTTGTTCCAGACACAAAGGGGGTCATTCCGAACCCGTTCACATGCAGCGGTTTGTCGCTGCGGTGCGGACGGGTCTGGAATGTGCACACGCGTCGTTGCCCGGTGACAGGGGTCGCCGGATTATGACGCGGATTACGGAGAAAGCAGTCACAGCGGCGGCCGCAAGAAGATTGACAGAAAGAAGGCGTTCCTGGGTGTCACCAGACCGTTGGCAGCTATTTTCGGGGAATGGTGGAGAAAACGCAGGCATGGTCAGAAGAACGGAGGGCGGATGTCTGACGTCAAAGCCAGGATCTGCATCGCTGGAGCCGTCACACAGGGTAAGTAGGTCTAGGCCTAGTCTTCTTTTACACAAAACTTTTTTAGCTTAGCAGGGCTGCACAAGCGATCGCAGCCATGCTAAGCTAAAATACACTCCCCCATAGGCGTGGACTAGTTGATCGCACCAGCAGCAAAAAGTTACTGGCTGCGATCAGCTCGGAATGACCACCAAAGTTACTTGCGAACATGAATCAGGTCCAGTATACAGTATGTTGTTTGTAATCATTTGTAGACGTCTCACGTTTTCTCCTTTTAAAGGCCACTAATTCACTGATGTGATAGCGCCATATTTACTAGTGAAAATATGAAATTCATCCCACCAGTGTAAAAATGGCCATTGATAAAAATTGGCACATGGCGAGCACTAACAAGTCATAGCCACGTCAGGCTAAAAACCATTGGTGTCACTGCGAAAAGGTCCCAAACTCAAACGCTTGCTGATGAGAACAACCTTCTGGAAAACACCTACCAAACCTAAAGAAACAGGAGCTTCAGGTGTGTGAATTGCACGACGTGCCGCAATATGGTCGCTGGCACCACATTTCAACATCTTCATACTAGCAAATCAATTCCAATGAAGCACTGACTTGTGTATTAATGACTTTGGGCCTAATTCAGACTTGATCACAAAAGCAAGTCTATCTCTAATGAGCAAAACCATGTGCACTGCAGAGGGGGGGGGGGGGGGGGCAGATGTAACATGTGTAGAGAGAGTTAGATTTGGGTGGGTTATATTATTATTATTACATTTTATTTATAAGGCGCCACAAGTGTTTCGCAGCGCCGTACAAGGGACAGTATAAGGAGACAAAACTTAGCATTACAGTAAATAAATAGATAAATATAGAGTACAGGTAACAGAGCACCACAATTCTCAAAGCATAATACAGCTTAGATGTAAGTAGTGAGGGAGTAATCATCGTACTACTTGGGGCTGGCAGCCATAGATAGAGATGAGCCTTTACCAGTAGGAGAGAAAGCGGGTAAAGGTAATCTACACTCATTTGCATTTTGGATCTGCTCAGAATATATATGCATCAGTGATAGTGTTATTATAACTAGGTAATCTACACTGTCAATTTGTATATTATAAGATATATTGTATTCTAGGATGAAACTGTATTGCAGCTTTATATAGTTGGTAACTGCTATCTTAGTGTTTGTTTTAGTTGAGTTTTATGGTATGCTCTGTAAACGGGGGAGGGATGTTAGGCCTTGATTGCAATTACTAGAGACACATGGATACTTACCATTCATAAGGAAAGATGCTTGGCTGAACAACAGGCGGCTGAACAGTGCTTTATTAGAAGGGCTGTTTAAAAGGGTGAAGAAAATATTACAATATAGACTTACCCAGGACTTACCAGGACGAAAACAGACGGAAACAACCCACCGACAAAACAGAAAACATTGTCCATTCTTTTCATTCCCAATCATCTGTGTATTTCAGCGTATGTAAATATTTTACCAACTAAAATCCTCATGACCTCTAAGAACGAAATGCAACCAATTTGGTATAAAACTATATACATTGTGATTTACATGTGATTGTACATACCTGTTTGTCACTTTGCTCTATAATGCACAGTTAACATACAGCAGAACAACACCAGTAAATAGGCACCTGAACTTTTAACTTGAACAGGTAAAACCTTACACTCTCAGCCTAGAAAACACTGGTTTCAGCTCAAACTAACTATGTTCCACAAATTGATTTTCTGCATTGCTCTTCATGGAGTATTCATAAAGGCCATTGCATCATTCAGTCTCCCAGCAATTCACCCCTCTGTACATGTTGCCCCCTCAATTCTACACTCCCCTCTTATTAGCACTCATGAGCTTTTTACTTCCCTATACTCATTGACAATAACATCTACAACCTCTTACCATAAAAAACTTTCACAAACCTCTGACACCCACATTTCTCTCTCTTCTGCTTCTGATAGCTGGTGACACTTCACCAAATCCAGGACCCAGCCACTTGCATCACTCGCATTCACCTGATTCACAGCAACATAGAAATCCAGCTAACCTCATAAACATCACATGTCTTCCATCACCCTCCAGATCACTAAAATGTGCCTTATGGAATGCACGCTCTGTTTGTAACAAATTAACATCTATCCATGACCTCTTCATATCTAACAACATCAATCTGCTGGCTATAACAGAAACCTGGCTCACACAATCTGACACAGCCTCCCCTGCAGCACTGGCACATGGTGGTCTCCACTTGACACACACCTCCAGACCCGATAACCATAAAGGAGGAGGAGTTGGACTTTTACTTTCCCAATCTTTTGCATATACTGTTCTACCACAGGTTCCATCACTCACATTTACATCATTTGAAGTACATTCCATTAGGGTTTACTCTCCTTTCTCTCTGCGTGTTGCAGCTATCTACCGCCCACCTGGGCATCCAAAACAATTTTTGGAAGATTTTTCTGCCTGGCTCCCTCACTTTCTATCCTCTGACATCTCCACCATTATCATGGGTGATTTCAATATTGCTATTGATTGTCCAAAATCTGCTGCGCATGCCTCCAAACTACTCTCTCTAACCTCCTCTCTTGGCCTCTCCCAATGGACTGACTCCTCTACTCATCAGGCGGGCCACTGCCTTGATCTAGTATTCACCAAACTATGCTCCATCTCTGAACTCACTAACACTTCTTTCCCCCTATCAGATCACAACCTTATCACCTGCATGCTTTCCTCTGTTAATTCAAACCCTGTGTTGCGGAAGTTCTCCAATCTTCCTCAAACTCGCAGAAATATTAACACAATTAATCTTCAAGAACTTTCCACTTCACTCCAACAACTGCTTTCACCTATTTCTGCATTCACCTCTCCTGAGATGGCTGTATCACACCTTAATAAGACTCTAGAACTAGCCCTTGATGAAGTGGCTCCAGCTACCCATCACACTCCACGTAGGCCTAGATGTCAACCATGGCACTCCAAATCAACAAGACAACTACAAAAACTCACACGAAAACTTGAACGTCAGTGGCGTAAATCTCGTATTTTAAGTGACTTCCTCACATATAAGACAGTCTACCATTCTTATAAAAATGCCCTGGACACTGCCAAACAAACATATTTCCAAACTCTTATCTCTGCTCAAGCCTCTAACCCCAAACGACTCTTTAATACATTTAAATCACTTCTGAATCCTCCCGCACCTACCCCACCAGCCACTATCAAGGCACAGGATCTTGCTTCCTACTTCAAGGAGAAGATTGATAAGATCCGAGATGAAATGGTATGCTCTTCGGCAGCCAGTGACCTGCTCCGTTCTGTACCTGAACCCTCTGGCACTCTTTCTTCATTTGATCCCACAAATGAAGATGAAGTATCATCACTCTTCTCATCCTGCTTCACTACTACCTCTCCTCTTGATCCTTTACCCTCACAAATAAGTAAAGCTCTGTCTCTGGTGCTCATCCCTACCTTAACTAACATCTGTAATCTCTCTCTCTCTACTGGTATTTTTCCTTCACTTTTCAAGCCTGCAGTGATTACTCCCATTTTAAAAAAACAAAATTCTGACCCTAATGCTCTCTCAAACTACCGCCCTATCTCTCAGCTCCCTTGTCTCTCTAAGCTACTTGAGAGACTTGCCTACACTCGACTCACACACTTTCTTAACTCATACACTTTGTTGGACCCACTTCAGTCAGGCTTCCGTTCCCAACATTCCACAGAGACGGCACTGACTAAAGTGGTTAATGATTTGGTCACTACGAAGTCTAAAGGCCACTACTCACTACTTATTCTTCTAGATCTATCTGCTGCATTTGACACTGTAGACCACTCTCTTCTCATACAGACACTACAATCCCTAGGTCTTAAAGACACAGCCCTTTCTTGGTTCCTATCGTACCTATCTAATCGCTCCTTCAGTGTTCGCTTCTCTGAATCTACCTCCTCTTCGTTACCTCTTTCAGTTGGAGTACCGCAAGGCTCAGTCTTGGGTCCTCTGCTTTTCTCTATCTATACCTCATCTCTTGGTAAACTAATCAGCTCTTTTGGTTTTCAGTATCATCTGTACGCAGATGATACTCAAATCTACCTATCCTCCCCTGACTTGTCCCTATCTGTACTGGACCGTGTCACTGAATGCCTTTCTGCCATCTCATCCTGGGTGACATCTCGCCACCTCAAACTTAATATTTCAAAGACAGAGTTAATTATATTTCCACCGGCCAATAGTAGGTACCAACCTGATATCTCTATCACTGTTGAAAACTCGACTATCTACCCTACCCCACAAGCTCGCTGCCTAGGTGTCATCCTTGACTCTGATCTGTCCTTTGTTCCCCACATTCAATCTGTCTCAAGATCATATTACATGCATCTAAAAAACATATCCAAAATACGACCATACCTTACACAAGACACTGCTAAAACTCTAATCCACGCTCTCATTATCTCCCGCATTGATTATTGCAATAGTCTCCTAACTGGTCTTCCCAAAACAAGACTCTCACCACTACAATCCATTCTGAATGCAGCGGCGAGGCTTATCTTCCTTGCTAGACGTTCATCGTCTGCAGATCCACTCTGTCAGTCCCTCCATTGGTTACCTGTACTCTACCGCATTCAATATAAAATACTTTTACTCACACACAAGGCCATTAACCAAACTACACCAACGTACATCACTTCGCTTATCACAAAATATCTCCCAACCCGACCTCTTCGCTCTTCACAAGATCTGCGTCTCTCATCCACACTCATTACTCGCTCCCACTCACGACTGCAGGACTTTCATCGGGCTGCACCCACCCTGTGGAATGCCCTACCACGCACAATAAGACTCTCCTCTAGTCTCCAAACCTTCAAGCGTTCCCTCAAAACTCACCTCTTTAGGCAAGCGTATCAAATTCCTGAACCGCCCACATAACTTTCATAAACCTTCCTATCAAATTACATCCACTCTTTACAGTCCACACATATCCTCACATGTCTTCTCATTCTATGCAATAGATAGCACCTTTCCTTGTGTACATATGCCTATTTCCCTATAGATTGTAAGCTTGCGAGCAGGGCCTTCCTACCTCTATGACTGTTATCACCCAGTTTGTTATTGTTATTTCAAATTGTAAAGCGCAACGGAATTTGCTGCGCTATATAAGAAACTGTTAATAAATAAATAAATAAAGGTGGTCGCTTAGTAGGAGAGAGATGCGAGTGAAATGTGCCGAGAAGAGGGCGTTGACAACAAGAGGAAATAGGGCCCTGCTCTGAAGAGCTAACAATCTAGTGTGGAGGGGCGACAAACAGATGACATGAGGTGCAAGCAAGCGGGAGGAAGCCTGATGGCAGTATGTAAGCAAAGCAGATATGTTCAAGGCATGGGGCAGGGGGATGGAGGAGCAGCCTCAGGACTAGGTTATGCATCGGAAGGGTATGCTTTGATGAATAGGTGGGTTTTTAGTGCCCGTTT
Organism: Pseudophryne corroboree; assembly: GCF_028390025.1. Taxonomy (NCBI): domain Eukaryota; kingdom Metazoa; phylum Chordata; class Amphibia; order Anura; family Myobatrachidae; genus Pseudophryne; species Pseudophryne corroboree. The sequence continues at coordinate 81,916,042 of NC_086446.1, read as the reverse complement.
GAAACTTTGCAAGGTCGGGGAGAGTCTAATGGAGAGAGGGAGCGCGTTCCTCTGAAGGGGTGCAGCACAGGCAAAATCTTGAACTCGAGCATGGGAAGCAGTGACCAGGGCGAGGTGGCAGTCATCGGCCGACCGTAGTGGGCGGGAGGGAGTATGAAGGGAGAGGAGGTTGGAGATGTAGGGAGCAGTGGAATTAGAGATGGCCTTGTATGTGAGGGGGAGGAGTTTGAAGAGGATTCTGTAGGGGAATGGAAGCCAGTGTAGATTTTGTTGAAGGAGAGTGGCAGAAGTGGAGCGTCGGGAGAGGAAGATGAGCCTAGCTGCGGAGATGAAGACAGATTGGAGGGGAGCAAGATGGGAGTGAGGCCAGTGAGAACATTGCAGTAGTCAAGTCGTGAGATGACCAGTGAGTGGATGATAAGTTTAGTTGCACTCTGGGAGAGAAATGGGCTGATACGAGCAATGTTGCGTAGCTGGAACCGACAGGATTGAGCCAGAGCTTGGATGTGGGGTACAAAGGAGAGGGAGGAGTCAAGAGTGACGCCCAGGCAGCGTAGCTGGGGAATGGGGGAGATGATTGTGTTGTCAACAGTGATAGAGATATTGGTCGGGGGTGTTGCTCTGGCTGGGGGAAAGATAATGAGTCCAGTTTTGTCCATGTTGAGCTTCAGAGAGCGCTCAGACATCCAGGAGGAGATGGCAGAGAGGCAGCTGGAGACCTGAGAGGGGACAGAGGGGGACAGATCAGGAGATGAGAGGGAGAGTTGTGTGTCGTCAGCATAGAGGTGGTATTGAAGGCCAAAGGATTTAATGGGTGCACCCAGGGAAGAGGTGTACAGGGAGAACAGAAGGGAGCCTAGGACAGGACCCTGAGGGACACCAACAGGAAGGATGGAGGGGTGCGAGGTGGTTCCGGAGGTAGACACAGAGAAGGAGCGGTTAGTGAGGTGAGAGGTAAACCAGTCAAGGACGGTGCTAGAGAGGCCAACGTTTTGGAGTGTGCGGAGGAGGAGAGGGTGATCCACGGTGTCAAAGGCTGCAGAGAGGTCCAGAAGGATGAGCAGAGAGAAGTAGCCCTTGGATTTGGCCGAAAGCAGATCATTGGTGACTTTCACCAGGGCAGTCTTGGTGGAGTGGAGTGGGCGAAAGCCAGATTGTAGTGGATCAAGGATGGAGTTGTCAGAGAGGTAGCTTGTGAGACGGCTGTAGACCAGTCATTCAAGTAGTTTGGAGGTGAATGTGAGAAGAGAGATGGGGCAGTAGCTAGTGAGTGATGAAGGGTTGAGGTTGGTTTTTTGAGAATAGGAGAGACCAGAGCATGTTTGAATGGTGAGGGAAAGATGCAGGTAGTTAGTGATAGGATAAAGAGGTGAGCAAGGTGGGAGCAGGCAGTGGGTAGAGGGAAGGGGGGAGCAAAGAAGATGGCAGGGGAGGGGGTCCAAGGGGCAGGTTGAGGGGGAGGATAAGATGAGGGAGTGGACTTCATTGTCTGAGGTAGGATGAAAGCAGGACAGGGTGGGGCAACAGAGGGGTGACGGGAGATGTCATTTTGTATATCCTCAATTTTGGAGATGAAGGAGGCAAAGTCAGTGGTAGTGAGGGGGGAGGGGAGGAGGAGGGGGCGAAGGAGAGTGTTAAAAGTTTCAAATTGATGGCGTGGACTGGAGGACAGAGGAGAGATGAGTGCTTGGAAAAAGAATTGCTTGGCGAGAGAGAAAGAGCAGAGCTGTAGGAGGAGAGAATAAACTTGAAATGGAGGAAGTCCACCAGAGAGTGAGATTTCCTCCAGGAGCGCTCTGCGGAGCGTGAACATTTTTGTAGGAATCGTATTAGTTTGGTGTGCCAGGGTTGGGGTTTGGAAGGGCGGAGGGGGACAGAGAAGAGCGGGGCCAGAGAGTCGAGAGCAGCGGTAAGGGAAGAGTTATAGAAGGATATTGTTTCTGTGCAGGGTAAAGACTGGCGGATGGTCTTCAATATGCCGGCTGTCGGGATCCCGGCGCACAGTATACCGGCGCCGGGATCCCGACAGCCGGCATACGACACTTATTCTCCCTCGTGGGGGTCCACGACCCCTCTGGAGGGAGAATAAAATAGCACGGTGCGCGTAGCGTGGCGAGCGCAGCGAGCCCGCAAGGGGCTCATTTGCGCTCGCCACACTGTCGGTAAGCCGGCGGTCGGGCTCCCAGCGCCGGTATGCTGGTCGCCGGGAGCACGACCGCCGGCATACCATAGTGAACCCATACTGACTGCTTTATTTTTACACTGCTATTTAGATTTCAGTATCAACACACCCCACCCAACTCTAACTCTCTCTGTACATGTTATATCTTCCCTCCCTGCAGTGCACATGGTTTTGCCCATAAAGGGCCATACGGATGGGGAGATGTGTGCTGAGCGATCTAGCAGTGACCGTTCAGCACACATTCCACACAGCGTGATGTGTGCTGAGCGAGGGGGGCGCTCATTTCACCCAGCGGTTAATCTAGCACCAGCTATAGCGACGCGCAGGACCGCACATCGCTATCGCTGGCAACCCTACACACGGAGCGATGTGTTCTAAATTTCTAAGCAATCTAGTCAGATTGTCTAGAAATTAAAAGAACATCGCTCCGTGTGTGCTCCCTATTAGAGAATTTTTTTGCTGTTGCGATCAGGTCTGAAATAGGCCCTTTGTCATTTATATGTTGACCTGTCCATGTGTGCTTGTATATATAGGGCTTGGCCCATTTGGTGTTTATGACATAATTGACAAATAATGTACCCCTGTGGGTTAGTGCTGTGTTCATTTTGGTATTGTTATTTTCAATAAAGCTGGATATGTTGTGATTAAGATGCCAATTTATCACCGGTCCATATGCACTCCATATGGAATGCAACATGTTTTCCCTGTGTTCTGACGTCTTGATGCACTGACTAGTTGTTTAGCAATGAGTTTGATGGGCAGAAGCTGCTGCCTGCACTATGGAATGTGGAAATGTTGGTTCACTGCGGGTCAGTGTGCGTTCCAACAAACAGTGCATGTGTAGCCTGTGATTATTGCTAACACCTGACTAGCCTTACCACAGATATTTAAGCATGTCTATTAAGTGTTTCTATATTTACTATCGCTTGGTCCACTCGATTGGTGTGTCAGGTATCTTGTACCTTGACAAAGGTCCAATATGGGGACGAAACATTAGCTTTTATAAATATACTGGTGGTATGTAAAAAATAACTACATCTCTTTGCATTTGTAGTAATGGGGAGTGCCCTCTTTAGTTAAACAATAACGCCTGCACCAGAATTACATAATTGCCTTCTCTTTACTTTCTGGGATCCTGGTGATTCAATAGCCATTGTGTTGTCAGAGAATCTGTTGCCCCTGCCTCGAAACCCTTGTGGTGTGAATAAAACCTTGTTACCTTTGCATAGTAACTTGACACTAGGAAAGCCAAACCAGGGATCCCTCAACCCCTCCCTCATGTGTCACTCCATCAGCCCCCATACATCGATCCAGCCCTCTTTCATGTCACTCCAGCCTCCCCTCATGTGCCACTCCAACAGCCCCTCATATGTCACTCCAGCTTGTCCATGTGTCCTACAAAACAAATGAAAAAACCCACAGCTTCCCTTGCATTTCTAGTCAAGGAGGGTGACTCTTAACCGCAGTTCATATTCTAATTGTGAGCTCCTCTAGTGTCTACCACCGCATACTCCTTATGGCTGCTGGATGATTCACAAGTTCCTTGAGTTCCTCCTACCATGTTTGTGGCGTTACACCATGACGTCACGTCACCCATACATGCCTCCAGAGCAGAGCAGTGCAGCATAGGCAAAGCCTCTTAAAAACAGCTGCGCTCCTGTCAGTGTCGGGTAGATGACGTCGCATCTCTCCAGCTCCAGGAGCTGCATCTGAATAAAGGAAGGAACGTGGTTGGCAACTGCTGTTCAAGACCCTCACAATACATACTATTCTCTCTACTGAAAACACACACAAAAAAAAAAGAACAAGGTAGGAAATAAGGAGGCCAATCCTGGGAATAGGATTGGCGGGATCCCGGCATTTAGGCCCAAAAACGTCCAGGATTCAATCCCGGGATTGGAAGCTCAAATCCCAGGGATTGAGGGATCAGCGTTGAGCGTCCTCAGGCATCATCCTCCCGGCTCCCCAGCGCAGCGTGACATGCAGTGAGAGGTCACGCTGCACCGTCACACACCGCTGGGAGCTGCCGGGAGAGAGCAGCTGTTGTGTACTACCTGCCCGTCCCCAGTGTATGGTGAGTTATGTGTGCGGGGTGGGCGGCCACACAGGGAAACGCCAATCCAGGGATTCACCATTTTTTTATTCTGATACCCGGGATTGAAAAAGTGGCCTGGGATTGGCCTCCCTAGTAGGAAAGGTGGAATCAGGTGATAAACTTTCTGGTGGTGTGAAAAACGAGTTTTATGGTAAGAACTTACCTTTGTTAAAACTCTTTCCGCGAGGTACACTGGGCTCCACAAGTCTGGACAATGGGGGTGTAGAGTAGGATCTTGATCCGAGGTACCAACAGACTCAAAGCTTTGACTGTTCCCAGAATGCACAGCGCCGCCTCCTATATCACCCCGCCTCCCAGCACAGGAGCTCAGTTTTAGTTAACCAGCCCAATGCAGTAGCAAAAAAAGAGACGACAACGGTTAGTAGCCACAACACCGCGTTCTCACGACTAGAGAAGTGTCAGCGGCTAATGCCATATCAACCCAAAGAAGCTAAGTGCGTCAGGGTGGGCGCCTTGTAGAGCCCAGTGTACCTCGCAGAAAGAGTTTTAACAAAGGTAAGTTCTTACCATAAAACTTGTTTTCTGCTGCAGGGTACACTGGGCTCCACAAATCTGGACAATGGGGATGTCCTAAAGTAGTTCCTTATGGGAGGGGACGCACTGTAGCGGGCACAAGAACCCGGCGTCCAAAGGAAGCATCCTGGGAATCGGCAGTATCGAAGGCATAGAACCTTATGAACGTGTTCCCGGAGGACCACGTAGCCCCCTTGAACAATTGATCAAGGGTCGCACCACGGTGGGCCGCCCAAGAAGGTCCAACAGACCGAGTAGAATGGGCCGTAATGTGAGCAGGAGCTGACAGACCAGCCTTCACATAAGCATGTGCAATCACCATTCTAATCCATCTGGCCAGGGTCTGCTTGTGAGCAGGCCAGCCACGTTTGTGAAATCCAAACAAAACAAAGAGAGAATCAGATTTTCGAATAGAAGCAGTTCTCTTCACATAGATACGGAGAGCCCGTTTCACATCCAAAGACCGCTCTTTGGGAGACAGATCAGGAGAAACAAGTGCCGGAACCACAATCTCCTGATTAAGGTGGAACGAAGAAACCACCTTAGGTAAATATCCGGGACGAGTCCTAAGAACCGCCCGGGCACGGTGAAAAATCAGATATGGGGAACTACAAGACAAGGCACCCAGATCCGACACTCTTCTAGCAGAGGCAATAGCCAGCAAGAACACCACCTTAAGGGAAAGCCACTTCAGGTCAGCTGAACCAAGAGGTTCAAATGGAGGCTCCTGCAACGCCTCCAAAACCACCGACAAGTCCCAAGGAGCCACATAGGGAGGTTGGATATGCAACACACCCTGAGTGAAAGTATGAACATCAGGTAAAGTCGCAATTTTTCTCTGAAACCACACCGACGAGGCAGAAATATGAACCTTGAGGGAGGCCAGATGCAGGCCTAAATCTAGGCCCTGCTGCAGAAAAGCCAAAAGTTTGGCTGTACTAAACTTGGAAGCGTCATAATTGTTAGATGCGCACCACACAAAGTATGACTGCCAGACCCTATAGTAAATCCGAGCAGAAGCCGGTTTCTGGGCCCGCAACATAGTTTTAATGACCTCTTCAGAAAAACCCTTAGCCCTCAATACGGAAGCTTCAAGAGCCACTCCGTCAAAGATAGCCGGGCTAGGTCCTGGTAGACACAAGGGCCCTGAACGAGGAGGTCTGGGCGTTGTGGAAGTAAAAGTGGACGCTCTGACGATAGGCCTTGCAGGTCTGAGAACCAGTGCCGTCTGGGCCACGCCGGAGCTATGAGAAGCAGATTTCCTTTTTCTTGCTTGAACTTCCGAACTACCCTTGGCAGGAGTGACACCGGAGGGAACACGTATGGCAGCCGAAACCTCCACGGCACTGCCAGCGCATCCACGAATGCTGCTTGAGGATCCCTTGTACTTGCTCCGAAGACCGGAACCTTGTGATTGTGTCGAGACGCCATCAGATCCACATCTGGAAGACCTCACCTTTCCACGAGGAGTTGAAACACATCTGGATGGAAGCCCCACTCGCCGGCATGCACGTCCTGACGACTGAGAAAGTCTGCTTCCCAATTCATGACTCCCGGAATGAATATTGCCGATATTGCCGGTAGATGGCGCTCTGCCCACTGTAGAATCCGTGAGGCTTCCTTCATTGCCAAACGGCTTCGAGTGCCGCCTTGATGATTTATGTAAGCCACTGTGGTGTCCTTGTCCGATTGTACTTGAACAGGACGGTTCTGAATGAAATGCTGGGCCAGGTTCAACGCATTGAAGACTGCCCGCAACTCCAAAATGTTGATCGAGAGGAGAGATTCCTCCTTGGTCCACCGACCCTGTAAGGAGTGCTGCTCCATCACCGCGCCCCAACCTCTTAAACTGGCATCTGTCGTCAACAGGACCCAGTTGGATATCCAGAAGAGACGGCCCCTGCACTATTGTTGGTCCTGGAGCCACCGGAGCAGCGACAGACGGACCTCTGGAGTCAATGAGATAATTTGAGACCTGAGCCGGTGAGGCAGGCCGTCCCACTTGGCTAGAATCAGCTTCTGGAGGGGGCGAGAATGGAATTGAGCATACTCCACCATGTCGAATGCTGACACCATGAGGCCCAGCACCTGCATTGCCGAATGTATCGACACTTGTGGACGAGAAAGGAAGTAACGAATCCTGTCCTGAAGCTTGAGGACTTTCTCCTGATACATGGTTGTGAGTGTCCAACAGCGCTCCCAGGTGCACCATGCTCTGAGCAGGGACCAGGTAGGATTTCTTCCAGTTGATGAGCCACCCTTGGGCTTGTAGAAACCGGACCGTCATATCCAGATGACACAGGAGATCTGGGGAATTTACCAGGATTAACAAGCCGTCCAGATACGGCAGTATCCTGACCTCTTGACGGCATCCTGTATGTCCAGGGAGACCACAGAGTCCCCAGGTTCCATGCCAGAACTATAGAGCGAAGGGTTTCCATACGGAACTTGGAAATCTTCACAAACCTGTTCAATGCCTTGAGGCTGAGAATGGGCCGGGAGGACCCATTCGGTTTCGGGACTAGAAACAGCGGAGAATAGTACCCCCTGCCCCTCTGAGCAAGAGGCACCTGTACTATGACTCCTGTATCCAGGAGGGTCTGTACCACCGAGTGTAGAGTTTTTGCCTTTGTCCGGTCCAAAGGGACGTCTGTCTGGCAAAATCGATGAGGGGGTCGGTTTTTGAAGGCAATGGCGTAACCTCGAGTGACGACTTCCCGTACCCAAGCATCTGAAGTGGTCTTCAACCATTCCTGGGTATACCCTAGAAGCCGGCCCCCATCCTTGGGATCCCCCAGGGGGAGGCCCGCCGCGTCATGCGGCAGGCTTATCGGTCTTGGCAGCTGGCTGACGGGCAGCCCAGGCTCTTTTGGGCTTCGGCTTACCAGGTTTGGAAGTGCGGGCCTGCTTAAGGTACGCCTGATCTTTTGCTTTATCTGAAGGACGAAAGGGGCAAAAGGACGTACCTTTAGCCTTCGACACAGAAGGAGCGGTATTAGGTAGACAGGCAGTTTTGGCAGTAGCCAAGTCAGCCACTATCTTATTTAAGTCCTCCCCAAACAGAATATCTCCCTTGAAAGGGAGTATCTCCAGGGTTTTTCTAGAGTCCAGATCCACAGACCAGGATCTCAGCCACAATATCCGGCGAGCCAGGACTGACGTAGTAGAGGCCTTGGATGCCAGGATACCGGCATCAGAAGCCGCCTCTTTAATATATCGAGAAGCTGTAACAATATATAACAAGCATTGTCTAGCATGGTCAGTGGAGATTTCAGCTTCTAACTCCAAGGCCCATGCTTCAATAGCCTCAGCAGCCCATGAAGCTGCAATAGTGGGCCTTTGTGCAGCACCCGTGAGGGTGTAAATCGCTTTTAGACAACCCTCCACACATTTATCCGAGACGTGATGGTAGTGACAGGTAGAGCTGAGGAAACCACCATCCTAGCCACATGTGAGTCCACTGGAGGAGGTGTTTCCCAATCCGTAGACAGCTCTGGCACGAGGGGATAGCGAGCCAGCATCTTCTTTTGAGGCACAAACTTCGTACCCGGGTTTTCCCAGGGTTCCTGACGTATATCCACTAGGTGATCAGGGTGAGGTAAAACCTGTTTAACCACCTTCTGATGCTTGAACCTATCTGGTTTCTTAGGAGCACGGATGGCTCGGGATCATCCGTAATCTGCAGAATTAACTTAATAGCCTCCACAAGGTCAGGAACATCCACATGTGAACTACCCTCCCCATCAGCTGTATCTGAGTCAGAACCTGTGGGGTCAGTGTAAGTGCCGTCCTCATCAGACGAGGTGTCAGTGACAGCAGTGGATTGTGAGGAGACGAGCGCTCGCTTAGAGGACCTCTTGGACTTAGGCGAGCGTTGGTCAGACTTTTTAGTAGTCAAGGACTGGTTCAACTTCTTTAATTGAGCAGATTAATCGTCCGCCCACGGCGGGTTAGCTGCAGGGACCACATACGGTTGTACCGGGTGGGTGTTAGTTTATGAACTAGCGTATGCAGAAGCGTGGAAAAAGCGGCCCATGGTGGGTTAGTATGTGCCCCCGTTGCCACAGTCCCACTGGGGGGCAAGGAGCCCCCAGAACCAGAGCCCACAGCTGCTACAATCTCCTCATCTGTGCCTGTGGCTTCAGCAACACCAGCAGTGTGTTCCGCCCCAGAACCGTTACCCTCAGAAGCAGACATGATATAACTTGCAGTATGAGGTAACACAGTACAATTAACAGCAGCACAATATCCCAAACCCCTGCGTAGTGTAGTCAGCACTAGCAGAGATAAAGGAGAGATATGGTGACCAAATCACAGAGAAAAATACGTAATACAGTATATCTTTGTGAAAATCCTATATTAGATAACACCTGACGCACCAAGCCCCCTCAGGTTATAGAATATAGGGATAGCAAGTTGAGTGAAAGACACGAGATGGACAACACTCAGCTATCAGATGCACACACAGAAGGTCACAGTCTGTACAATGCAGAGGTTATTTTACGGACAATAATACTGCACTGGACTAGCTTACACAGCTATATAACAGTAGTTATAACAGTACACAGTAAGAACTGGATGTATATCACTGGGTAATTGTACTATAAAACCCTGACTAAATGCACTCTTTCTTAACTATCACTGACTAAAAAGGCAGGTAGAATACTTAAGTGTCATGTAAAGGCACAGCGCTGACAACCAGGCGGCTTTACATAGGAGGATTTGCCCAAGCATTCCCAGGAACAGTGAGCTGAGGAATAATGGCGCCGCAGACACTGACTGGGAGTAAGGAAAAGACAGATATACAGCTCCAGAGCGGGAACACTTGCGGGAAATGGCGGCCTGGGGCTGGGGCTTCAGGTCTAAGCCTTATCCCCCTTGCTGGCAAAACCACCGGGTACTGTGGGCGATATTAAAATCGGTTTTGAGAGAAAACCTAACCTGCGCCCATGCCCTGGTGATCTAGTGGGATCGCCTGTATCCACAGTGTCCACTGCCAGCGCGCACGGCCCGCCTCCCACTGCCCGTGCCGGATCGCGAGCGGGACCCACTTACCACCTCCCTAAGCGCGGCCACGCGATCCTGGAGAGCCCCAGCTGTGTGTGCCTAACGTGAAGTAAACCGGAGCCTCCGCTGTAGGTACCCGGCAACCTGGGCTCGGGAGTGTACAGCGCCGCTGGGGAGAGCTGGAGCCGCAGCAGAGAATGTCACAAGACATTTACCACCGCTGCTGCCCTGAAGTCTTCACTTTTTCTTCAGAAAAAAAGCCTTTATTAGGGCTGCATGGAGCAGCCCCTCTGTTAAGTGCCTGCTTACTGCAGCACCAACTAACAAAACTGAGCTCCTGTGCTGGGAGGCGGGGTGTTATAGGAGGCGGCGCTGTGCATTCTGGGAACAGTCAAAGCTTTGAGTCTGTTGGTGCCTTGGATCAAGATCCTACTCTACACCCCCATTGTCCAGACTTGTGGAGCCCACAGTGTACCCCGCCGCAGAAATATTTTTGTATTTCTGTAGAGGATTAAGGGGCCTATTTACTAAGCCTTGGAGGGAGATAAAGTCGCTGAAGATAAAGTACCAGCCAATCTAATTGTAAAGCGCAACGGAATATGCTGCGCTATATAAGAAACTGTTAATAAATAAATAATCAGCTCCTAACTGCCACGTCACAGGCTGTGTTTGAAAAATAACAGGAGCCGATTGGCTGGTACTTTATCTCCATCCAAGGCTTAGTAAATAGGCCCCTAAACCCTTTAGTCTGGGCTATCATGGAGTCTGAAAATGAAACTACGTTCTATCTGAACTCTTGGGTTTTTACATTTTTGTCAAATGACTTTAAAAAAAAAAGAAATGTGAGGAGAGATCAATTAGGAGAAATACTATGTTTAATGAGAATTTTTACATAGATAATATACTTTACAGTAGTAAAAAAAGTTCTCCTTTGTACATGTGTCTGAATAATGTTAATATTAACAAGATCTGACTTCTGTCATTTCCCTTTATCTGAATGTACAAATGACTTCTCACCTCTGTGAATTCTTTGATGCTTTACAAGATTGGATTTCTGCGTAAAAAATTTCCCACAATCAGGACATGGAAACGGCTTCTCGCCTGTGTGAGTTCTCTGATGTGTAACGAGAGAGGATTTCTCGGTAAAACTTTTTCCACACATACAGCATGAAAATGGTCTTTCACCTGTGTGAATTCTCTGATGTGAAACAAGGGCTGATTTGTCTCTAAAACATTTCCTGCACTCAGAACATGAAAATGGCTTCTCACCTGTGTGAGTTACTTGATGTGTAAGAAGACCCGATTTCTGTGTAAAACATTTCCCACACTCAGAACACGGAAATGGCTTTTCGCCTTTGTGAAAACTCTGATGTGTAACAAGAGACGATTTTTCTGTAAAACATTTCCCACACTCAGAGCATGAAAAAGGCTTCTCACCTGTGTGACTTCTCTGATGTGAAACAAGAGCAGATTTGTGTGTAAACCAATTCCTACACTCAGAACATGGAAATGGCTTCTCACCAGTGTGAAGTCTCTGATGTATAACTAAGGCTGATTTGTGGGTAAAAAATTTCCCACAATCAGTACAGGAAAATGGCTTCTCACCCGTGTGACGTCTCTGATGTTGAACAAGATGTGGCTTCTGTGTAAAACATTTCCCACACTCAGAACAGGGAAATGGCTTCTCACCTGTGTGAGTTCTCTGATGTTTTAAAAGATCTGATTTCTGTGTAAAACATTTTCCACAATCAGAGCATGGAAATGGTTTCTCACCCGTGTGACTTCTCTGATGCATGACCAGAGTTGATTTCTGTATAAAACATTTTCCACACTCAGAACATGGAAATGGCTTCCCTCCTGTTTTATCTGGCTTATGGGTAATGTGCTTAGTGTTCTGTGGAAAACAATTGGCATCTATTGAACAGGGAAGTATTGTATCTGCTGGAAGAGCTGTAATAGATGCAGCTTCTGAGCTTACAGAACATTCCTCATGATAAGTAGGATCAGATGACATATCCACACAGTGTAGTACTGATTGTATAATTGTGGAAATAGGGTTTTCTCTTGGAAAATCTCGGGTGATTCCGTTATCTTCTATTCCATAATCTGGAGATAAACTTAGATCTTGCTCTGATGTAATCCTGCTTCTGTATCCATATGCTGAGAATAAAATAATTACATGAAAACATTAATGTTTCTCCAGAACAAGATTAATTTTTCAATAAAGACTACACGGAAATGTCCATCAAATTAGAAAATTCAAAACATTTAATGGTAGAATGTATAACTCCTTTAAACTAAGCCAGAAGTTCTCAAACGCGGTACTCACGTCACAATAACGGTCAAGGTTTTAGGTTTATCCATGCTTAGCCACAGGTGACTTTATTAGCACCTCAGTCAGTTTGATGTAACCACCTGTGCTGAGCCATGGATATACCTAAAACCTGGACCGTTGGGTGCCTTGAGGACCGCGTTTGAGAAGGTCTGAACTAAGCTATAGTTAATGAAGCAGAAAAACACTGCTTTCAAGCATATAGAAAGATTCGCAATATCCATGGGACGTAGTGAAAGAAAAGCCATAAATGCAGCAGTGAATAATATTTACTGTGCTAGCGTAATATTTCCATTATGATTTGGGGTCCAATGTAATAGCCCACGATTTGCAGAGATAGTCATTAGATTTAAAGCGGCAATTAGTTCCAAGGTGAAAACAGGTTGGTTTTGCCTTTAAGCTAACTGCCGCTTTAAATCTCGAGAGAGCTGGGGTGCTGTGCAGTTTTTATCGATATTAATGATGAGGCTGAGATGTTGCCACGTAATAAATACTGCATTTTGAAGTGGTGGGTAAAAAAGGCTGCTTTATGGTATACCTGCCTAGGGGCCTTATTCAGGTTTGTTAGCAAACCAAGAATGTTAGCAATTGGGCAAAACCATGTGCACTGCAGGGGAGGCAGCTATAACATGTGCAGAGAGAGTTAGATGTAGGTGGGGTATGTTCAAACTGAAATCTAAATTGCAGTGTAGAAATTAAGCAGCCAGTATTTACCCTGCACAGAAACAATACAGCCCACCAAAATCTAAATCTCTCTGCACATGTCACATCTGCCCCAGCTGCAATACAACATGGTTCTGCCCAATTGCTAACTTTTTTCGTTTGCTAAAAACCTGAATAACCCCCCAGATGCAGTGCACTCTGACGGTGGTGATGGCTGCATGGAGATATCAACTAATGGCCTGTAACTGGTGTGGTATAATAGATCTACAGAAATTAGATAGACAGTCAGTAGGTGAACCACATATGGTAGACATGCAATACGTCAACTGGTACAAAGGTCAACAGTAAAAAGGTCAACTGTGTCTAAGGTCAACAGATACAAAAGTTCAACAGGATTAAAAGGTCGGAATGGTAATGGTCAAGACAAAAAAAGACGACAAATTTTTAAATAGTTTTTGCCAAAATTTGTCCATTTCAGTCTGTGACCACGATTATGGCAAAGGTAGACCTTCACACGCCACACTTCGGGCAACGTGTATTGCTAAGCTCGCCACAGGTTACTATTCCCAATCGTAGTCCATGTGGATGGTAATTGAAGCAAAAGTTGAAAGAATTTAAAATAGATTCTGTGTCAACCATTTGTGTGTCGACCACTGTCACATCAACCCTTTGAACCTCTCAACTTTTTACTCATCAACCTATTGATTGTCCATCCATCTATACATTGAAGCCTTCTTGTAACACAGAGGCATTGTCTGGTGGAAACTTTGTGGAGTATACTCCAGGACTCTCCTAACTTGTACACACTTTGCCCCTGAGCTGTGGTAGCATCTCTTATATGTTCCTGTCACGATCCTGACTGTAGTTTTCATATTTGGTGACTTACCTCTACCATCTCTATCCTGGATCCTGCATCTTTCTACTCACTTGGATAAACAGCTTGCCAATACCATGAGTTTCCTGAGTCCTGAGTTCTCTACCTGGAAGGTAATAGTTAACGAGCTCCACCTGTGGTGATCTTCTGTGTGAGTCTGAATTCAGCAATATGAAGTTTAGGCCTAAAAGCCAGCATCATCTGTTTGCAAGAAGTTCAGGCTTCAGTGTTCTCTCGGCCTGCTAGGCCTCACTCCACTTCACAGCCTAGTCTAGAGTACTCACATGACAGTAACTGTTCACCTGACCCAGAGCTGTCCAATCCTGTGCCAGCCTGAGACTCTCTGAATCACCTGATACTGCTCACCAATCACCAAGGACCAGGAAGTATAAGTCTGAAGACTGGAGTTGGAAACTCTGCCAGTTCCTCGTGTCACACACAGCTCTGTGTGAGCTTTAAAGCTGAGCTCCCTAAAGGTAACCCATGTACTTCAGTTCCTGTAAAAACTCTGTTCCTTTGCTACCCAGTTTGGATTACATTTGTGTTACCATTGATATCCAGTATTTCTACAGTTCATCTTAAAGGCACAGTCACAGTATTCCACAGTCTCAACTTAAAGGCACAGTTGCAGTGTTTCATCTTAAAGGCACAGTCACAGTATTCCACAGTCTCAACTTAAACGCACAGTTGCAGTGTTTCATGTTAAAGTCACAGTCGCAGTATTCCACAGTCTCAACTTAAAACCACAGCTGCAGTACTCTACCGTCACAGCCGCAGGGTTCTTCAGCCTGGTCCTAAAGTTACAGCCACAGTCATCGTTCTACTTTCAGTTGCGTTTCCAGTTATATCCGGTACCAGCCCGCATTACAGTTGCATCCCAGTCTCACCGGTAACCAGCCCGGTTATCAGTCTCACCAGTAACCAGTCCATCTTACTATCTTGCCAGTAACCTTGAGTACATAAGCACCTACTCCTGTGACACTATGGGGGTCATTCCGAGTTGTTCGCTCGTTGCCGATTTTCGCAACGGAGCGATTAATACGAAAATGCTCATGGTACGCAGTGCGCATGTGCTAAGTATTTTAGCTCAAAACTTAGTAGATTTACTCACGGCAGAACGAAGAATTTCCATCGTTGAAGTGATCGTAGTGTGACTGACAGGAAGTGTGTGTTTCTGGGCGGATACTCAGGGTTTTCACGGCGTTTGCGGACAAACGCAGGCATGCCAGAGAAAAACGTGGGAGTGGCTGGCCGAACGCAGGGCGTGTTTGTGACGTCAAACCAGGAACGAAACTGACTGAACTGATCGCTAATCGTGAGTAGGTCCGAAGCTACTCAGAAACTGCTAAGAATTATTTATTCGCAATTCTGCTAATCTTTCGTTCGCAATTCTGCTAAGCGAAGATACACTCCCAGAGGGCAGCGGCGTAGCGTGTGCAATGCTGCTAAAAGCAGCTAGCGAGCGAACAACTCGGAATCACCCCCTATATCCAATACAGTCTCACCTAAACATTCTTCATCCTGCTATCAAAGTCCCTGGTGATCCAGTGGTCAGGATACGGCTTCCTCTGCCGAGGCCCGGGTTCGATCCCCGGTCAGGGATTGCTCCTTCTTCTCACTGATTCCTACAGACCAGCCTAATATTCACATAGTCCTCCAGTTGCCCGCACAGACTTCACTAACACCGGGTTCACAAAAACCACAGTCATGACAGTTCCAAACTTAAATGTTCAATAAGAAATATCAAAAGGAGTAAGCTCTTTAAATAATCATGATTTTAGGACATTCCCCAACATATATGGAACAATGTATTTCTAGGGTCGTCACATGTGGCAAGGAAGATAGAAATATTCTGTGCAGTACCATATGAATGTTGCACCACCAGAATCAGGGCCATCTTTTCCATCAGGCTTAATAGGCAGTTGTCCAAGGTCCCCAGTAGTCTAAGAGTTCTGGACTGAAAGCTTTCCAGGGGTACCAGATTTTTGAAAATCGCCCATGGGGAACCGGAGATAACTGACTTCAAAGCAGCAGTCCCAGTCCAAGCCCATTAATTGCTCTTTCCGACCATATACCTCTGGTTCTGTCTGACCAAGAGTTTTTCTGAGGGTACACGCCACAATCTGGGACTCTCCCCTCTCGATGGACACTGGTATCTTGTCTCTACCATGTCCAAGACCGGAGATATTAGCCTTCCAGTACCTACTGAAAGGTGGGACGCTCTAGTTTTATCTAATTGAAAGCTAAGAAATCTACCCCCAGGAATTGGAGATATCCGTGGTCAATTAAGCTAACCTCTGACCAGAAAATGATGAATACTAAGCCCACTATCCACCCTTCCCCCGCATATTAAACACTGTCTACTACCCTGGAAGTCATGTACCAGGGCCCCTCCATTCAGCCCAATGTCCCCTTCTTCTACAGTTTAGTGTTCTCCCTTCTGCCCCATCTCCCACCATCTGTGCAGTTATGGAGTAATTAGCTGAAATCACTGCTCCAGGTCCTACACGCTGAGTGGAATCTAGAACACCTCCTACCGCCCGCGGGACATCACAGCTGTCAATGATAGCACCCCCACCCCTACGTCTGGAGGATGGGTAGGGGTCCCAGTGCATTGCTTTGCCCAGGGGCCTACACAGCTGTTAAGATGATCCTGACCAGAATATAAGCTTGGACTCTGCCACCTTACTACTGACGAGACACTGGGTTCTCAGCAATTATCTATTAATCTCATCACCATATGTGCTCTGCCTTCATTCTCCATACTCTCCAATGTTCTATTCCACATATAAGGTTTTTACTACCTACAGTCCTACACAGTTTAATAAAGCATTTAACATTCCATCTCTTAATATGTAAGACTTGAATACACCGAACGGGTAACCAGTGCTTGGGATCCCACCGGTCACCATACCGATGCTGTGATCCCGGGGATTATAATGCCAGTGGGGGAAGAGCACAATGAAGCCCCTTGCGGGTTCGGTGGTGAGCACAGATGTTCGATATTGTTAAAAAATTGAACCTTGGAATCAAGTCTAAAAGCTATTTCTACAAAATGCCCAATCTTAAGAACTGAAACCAGGGAGGAATGCTTTTTGTAGTAGTCTCCTGCAGAAACACAAAATCACCTTTTGAAGTCACAAATAGTTTTATTATCAGTTTACTGTAGTTCACTAATTAGAATTTTGTAAAACTTCCCCCCCCCCCGCATCCCTCGATACTATCCAATAGGGTTTGCTCTTGGTAGGTCGGAACTTTAGCACCGTACTTAGCTCACCCTGGGGGTAAGGCAGTCACTAGGATCTTTTTTCCCCATCTGCAAGTACTAATTAATTGATTAGATGATTACATGATACATGGAGAGCATTAAGCAGCACAACCTGAGATTACACCTTTTACATGCTTCCCCACATATCCTACTGAGGCATAGATAGAAGTGTTCCTGGATTGCAGTCACACTATATGTCACTTAACTGATGTTGACATAATTACAAATGTATGGTCAGACTGCTCAGTAACGATGGTATTTCTTTGTGGCGGTTAAATGGAACCCTTCTCAAAATGCGCTGATACGGATGACTGTTGTGGAGCCCGGTGTAATATTAATGGGCAGCGTGGCTTTCTACGGGCAGACACACAAACCACTGCAATAGCCCTAGTGATTACTGCATTAGCGTCAGGCTTCTGCGGCTCCTTAATATACAAACCAAAAAAACCAAACACCTGCTAAACAGCGCCTCTAAAATCTAAAATAATGTGATTAAATTGACCTGATCAAATGCGCTACCGTATAAACACAGTGTGTGCGCTTATCAAGGGAAACGGCGAGGAGCAGGGAAGAGATGAAACCAGAGAACTGACGTGTGTAACTGACGTGTGTGTGTATATATATATATATATATATATATATATATATATATATATATATAAAGTCCAAAGTAGGCAGCACTCCCAAATGTAAATCAAACACGGTGTTGGTGCCTTCCGTAGGGGCCCCCAGCGTGGGGTACTCCAAGTTGCAGTATACCAGCGGCGGCACTCAATACACGACAGACACAGGTATGTGCTTTTCAACGTTTCGAGGCGTTTATTACCTCGTCATCAGCATACAAAACACAAGTACAAACGTACATTTAAAGACCCGCACCTCACCACGTGACTACGGCTAGCCCCGGAGGCTGGACGACAGCGCCCACCAGTGACGCCATCAACCCCTCCCCCGTTGCCATGACAATCGTAAAAAACACCATAAACAGTGGTGCCCATGTGGATTAAGCTACGTGGGCAAAACAGATAGAACCCTGCGGGAACGCATGGCGATGCATAGATTATCCATCAGAAATGCACTGAAAAAGGGGCATAGTGATCAGCATGTATCCAGACACTTTGTGAAGGCTGGACACAACTTATCAACCCTTAGATATATGATCATTGATCACATTCCGCCCAGAAGTAGAGGTGGAGACAGATCATTAGCTTTATTGCGGTGTGAATCCAGGTGGATACATAGACTACACACTCTATCACCCAAAGGACTTAATGAGAGCTTAGGTCTTCATTGTTTCCTGTAAACTAGCTTTCCGCAATTATTTTAGGAACTCGATATATACCTTTTTTGTCTGGAACTCGTATACCATATCATTAACAAAGCATATGTATAGATAATATGAATTAGAAAATGTATCTGGGTTTCATAATTTAGGCATTGCTTACTGCTATTTTTTGTCCACTCTTGTGTCTGCAGCAAGATAAAACACAACTGTTGTCAGCAACTTGTGCAATTTGATGTTATATTTTTTCTTTATGGCTATATATTGCGCTGTTGACTGTAATCCGATGATGTCATTTTTATGCACCACTGTTTATGGTGTTTTTTACGATTGTCATGGCAACGGGGGAGGGGTTGATGGCATCACTGGTGGGCGCTGTCGTCCAGCCTCCGGGGCTAGCCGTAGTCACGTGGTGAGGTGTGGGTCTTTAAATGTAAGTTTGTACTTGTGTTTTGTATCCTGATGACGAGGTAATAAACGCCTCGAAACGTTGAAAAGCACATACCTGTGTCTGTTGTGTATTGACTGAGTGCCGCCGCTGGTATACTATATATATATATATATATATATATATATATATATATAATAAGAATTTACTCACCGGTAATTCTATTTCTCGTAGTCCGTAGTGGATGCTGGGTACTCCGTAAGGACCATGGGGAATAGCGGGCTCCACAGGAGACTGGGCACTCTAAAAGACAGATTAGGTACTATCTGGTGTGCACTGGCTCCTCCCTCTATGCCCCTCCTCCAGACCTCAGTTAGGGAAACTGTGCCCGGAAGAGCTGACATTACTAGGAAAGGATTTGGAATCCAGGGTAAGACTCATACCAGCCACACCAATCACACCGTACAACTTGTGATAACCATACCCAGTTAACAGTATGAAACAATAATGAGCCTCATTAACAGATGGCTCATAACAAAACCCTTTAGTTACGCAATAACTATTTACATGTATTGCAGAAAGTCCGCACTTGGGACGGGCTCCCAGCATCCACTACGGACTACGAGAAATAGAATTACCGGTGAGTAAATTCTTATTTTCTCTGACGTCCTAGTGGATGCTGGGTACTCCGTAAGGACCATGGGGATTATACCAAAGCTCCCAAACGGGCGGGAGAGTGCGGATGACTCTGCAGCACCGAATGAGCAAACTCAAACCTCAGCCAGGGTATCAAACTTGTAGAATTTTGCAAATGTGTTTGAACCCGACCAAGTAGCAGCTCGGCAAAGTTGTAAAGCCGAGACCCCTCAGGCAGCCGCCCAAGAAGAGCCCACTTTCCTCGTGGAATGGGCTTTTACAGATTTAGGATGCGGCAGTCCAGCCGCAGAATGTGCAAGTTGAATCGTGCTACAGATCCAGCGAGCAATAGTCTGCTTTGAAGCAGGAGCACCCAGCTTGTTGGGTGCATACAGGATAAATAGTGAGTCAGTTTTCCTGACTCTAGCCGTCCTGGAAACATAGATTTTCAGGGCCCTGACTACATCAAGTAACTTGGAGAAATTGGGGACGAGTCCTCAATTCCACCCTATCCATATGGAAAATCAGATAAGGGCTTTTACATGACAAAGCCGCCAATTCTGATACACGCCTGGCCGAAGCCAAGGCCAGCAGCATGACCACTTTCCACGTGAGATATTTTAGCTCCACGGTTTTAAGTGGCTCAAACCAATGCGACTTTAGGAAATCCAACACCACGTTGAGATCCCAAGGTGCCAATGGAGGCACAAAGGGAGGCTGAATATGCAGCACTCCCTTAATAAAAGTCTGAACTTCAGGCAGTGAAGCCAGTTCTTTTTGGAAGAAAATCAACAGAGCCGAAATCTGGACCTTAATGGAACCCAATTTGAGGCCCATAGTCACCCCTGACTGTAGGAAGTGCAGAAATCGACCCAGCTGAAATTCCTCCGTTGGGGCCTTCCTGGCCTCACACCAAGCAGCATATTTCCGCCATATGCGGTGATAATGTTTTGCGGTCACATCCTTCCTAGCTTTAATCAGAGTAGGAATGACTTCCTCCGGAATGCCCTTTTCCTTTAGGATCCGGTGTTCAACCGCCATGCCATCAAACGCAGCCGCGGTAAGTCTTGGAACAGACAGGGCCCCTGCAGTAGCAGGTCCTGTCTGAGCGGCAGAGGCCATGGGTCCTCTGAGATCATTTCTTGAAGTTCTGGGTACCAAGCTCTTCTTGGCCAATCCGGAACAATGAGTATAGTTCTTACTCCTCTCCCTCTTATTATCCTCAGTACCTTGGGTGTTATGATTCCAGCACTCTGGTCTGGGGAGATCTTATAGCAAGGACCTGAGCACTGGAACGTAATGCTGGGAAAGGGAGCGGGAACGGAAATAGCCCCTGGCGCCCTAACTCCGTTGTCTCGCCCGTGCTGTCAGAAATCTCATGCGAGACTATGGTTGCTTGAGCCCATGGCAGCCGCGTTTGAAGGGCGGATTACGTCTGCCCAACTCCGATGCCCCCTCAGATCTTAATGGGAGACAAAGAGAAATCCGAGACAGGGTGATAACAAGGGGCCCTCTTACTAAACAACAAAGCCAGGGGCTACAAACTAACCTAAAACTAGAATATGTGCGGAAAACCGCCAGGGAAAAGGACAACCAAAATAGCCACTTGTCCACTCTCCTACCCGGCACCGCCGAGTTCCGGAGAGGACTTGTGGAAGCGGAAAACCTCCGCAAATGCTCCGAAACAGAATACAGAATGAAGCGTGCTGGGGCGCAGCACGCGGCAGAGCCGCAACTCACGAAAACCACCTGAGATCCTCTGGCGACTGTTGCGGGTAATAGAGGACCAGAAGACTCCTTGGGATGAAATGACAACTCCCAGATTCAGGAACTCTGAATACAGGAATGACCGGACACAGCAGGACTGGAACAGACGTTCAGCAAACCTAAGCAGCATGCAGGAAGCTATTACCGGCGTCTGTGTGAAGCACTGAGAAGGTATTTAGCGGGGAGTCCTCCAATCAGATGTTCAGAGCCTGATTAGCATAAATGCGGGCCAGAAGACAAGTGTGTGTGTGTAACTTGATTGACCCTGCAACGGGGAGCGTGATCCGCCCGTGGCGTCCCCGTTGCTAGGGTCCAGGCGGCTCAGCGCGCTCGGCGTCCCAGCGTTGCTAGGGAGCCGGCGGCTAGCATGCTCGGCGTCCCTAGTTGCTAGGCGCCGGGCCACGAGGACATCGCGGACCACGGCGCCTATAATTGGGTATGAGAGGACGAGGAGGGAACACATAAACCGACTGGTACACCCACGGTGTCACTAGAGCGTCCACAGCTACCGCCTGAGGGTCCCTTGACCCGGCGCAATATCTTTTTAGCTTTTGTTGAGGCGGGACGCCATCATGTCCACCTGTGGCCGTTCCCAACGGTTCACAATCAGCTGGAAGACTTCTGGAAGAAGTCCCCACTCTCCCGGGTGGAGGTCGTGCCTGCTGAGGAAGTCTGCTTCCCAGTTGTCCACTCCCGGAATGAACACTGCTGACAGTGCTATCACGTGATTCTCCGCCCATCGAAGAATCCTTGTGGCTTCTGCCATTGCCACCCTGCTTCTTGTGCCGCCCTGGCGGGTTACATGGGCGACCGCTGTGATGTTGTCTGACTGAATCAGAACCGGTTAGTTTTGAAGCAGGGGTTCTGCTTGACTCAGGGCGTTGTAAATGGCCCTTAGTTCCAGAATATTTATGTGTAGGGAAGTTTCCTGACTCGACCATTGTCCTTGGAAGTTTCTTCCCTGGGTGACTGCCCCCCAACCTTGGAGGCTTGCATCCGTGGTCACCAGGACCCAGTCCTGTATGCCGAATCTGCGGCCTTCGAGCAGATGAGTACTCTGCAGCCACCACAACAGAGACACCCTGGCCCTCGGGGACAGGGTGATTAACCGATGCATCTGGGGATGCGATCCGGACCACTTGTCCAACAGATCCCACTGGAAGATCCTTGCATGGAATCTGCCGAAGGGAATTGCTTCGTGAGAAGCTACCATCTTTCCCAGGACTCGCGTGCAGTGATGCACCGACACCTGCTTTGGTTTCAGGAGGTCCCTGACCAGAGATGATAATTCCTGGGCCTTCTCCTCCGGGAGAAATATCTTCTTCTGTTCTGTGTCCAGAATCATGCCCAAGAACAGCAGACGCGTCGCAGGAATCAGCTGCGACTTTGGGATATTCAGAATCCAGCCGTGCTGATGCAGCACTTCCTGAGATAGTGCTACGCTGACTAGCAACTGCTCTTTGGACCTCGCCTTTATAAGGAGATCGTCCAAGTACGGAATAATCATGACTCCCTTCTTTCGGAGGAGCATCATCATTTCGGCCATTACCTTAGTAAATACCCGCAGTGCCGTGGACAGACCAAACGGCAACGTCTGGAATTGGTAATGACATTCCTTGATGTCCAATGACACCATAAAATCCATCTTGAACTTGAACTTTTTTATATAAATGTTCAAGGATTTTAAATTTAGAATGGGTCTCACCAAACAGTCTGGTTTCGGTACCACAAACATTGTGGAATAGTAACCCCGTCCCTGTTGAAGGAGGGGTACCTTGAGTATCACCTGCTGAAGATACAGCTTGTGATTTGCCGCCAGTACTACCTCCCTTTCTCCAAGAGCAGCAGGCAAGGCAGATTTGAGGTAATGACGAGGGGGAGTCGCCTCGAACTCCAGCTTGTATCCCTGTGATACTACTTGCCGAACCCAGGGATCCACCTGTGAGCGAGCCCACTGGTCGCTGAAGTTACAGAGACACGCCCCCACCGCACCTGGCTCCGCCTGTGGAGCACCAGCGTCATGCGGTGGACTTAGAGGAAGCGGGGGAAGATTTTTGATCCTGGGAACTGGCTGTCTGGTGCAGCTTTTTCCCTCTTCCCTTGCCTCTGGTCAGAAAGGAAGCGCCTTTGACCCGCTTGCTTTTCTGAGGCCGAAAGGACTGTACCTGATAATACGGTGCTTTCTTAGGCTGTGAGGGAATCAGAGGTAAAAATGTCGACTTCCCAGCTGTTGCTGTGGATACGAGGTCCGAGAGACCATCCCCAAACAATTCCTCACCCTTAGAAGGCAGAACCTCCATGTGCTTTTAGAATCCGCATCACCTGTCCACTGCCGGGTCCATAATACCCTCCTGGCAGAAATGGACATTGCATTAATTCTGGATGCCAGCCGGCAAATATCCCTCTGTGCATCTCTCATATATAAGACAACGTCTTTAATATGCTCTATGGTTACCCTGTCGAGGGTATCAATATTATCTGACAGGGTATCGGACCACGCTGCAGCAGTACTACACCTCCATGCTGAGGCAATTGCGGGTCTCAGTATAGTACCTGAGTGTGTATATACAGACTTTAGGATAGCCTCCTGCTTTCTATCAGCAGGCTCCTTCAAGGCGGCCGTGTCCTGAGACGGCAGTGCCACCTTTTTTGACAAGCTTGTGAGCGCCTTATCCACCCTAGGGGATATCTCCCAACGTGACCTGTCCTCTGTCGGGAAAGGGTACGCCATCAGTAACTTTTTAGAAATTACCAGTTTCTTATCGGGGGAAGTCCACGCTTCTTCACACACTTCATTCAACTCATCTGATGGGGGAACAAAACACTGGCTGCTTTTTCTCCCCAAACATAATACCCTTTTTGGTGGTACTTGGGTTAGTGTCAGAAATGTGTAACACATTTTTCATTGTCGTAATCATGCAACGGATGCCCCTAGTGGATTGTGTATATGTCTCATCGTCGTCGACACTGGAGTCAGACTCCGTGTCGACAAAATGTGTCTGCCATCTGAGGTAGCGGGCGTTTCTGAGCCCCTGATGGCCTTTGAGACGCCTGGGCAGGCGCGGGCTGAGAAGCCGGCTGTCCCACGGCTGTTACGTCTTTTATGTAAGGAGTTGACACTGTCGGTTAATACCTTCCACATATCCACCCACTCTGGTGTCGACCACGCAGGGGGTGACATCACATTTATCGGCACCTGCTCAGCCTCCACATAAGCCTCCTCATCAAACATGTCGACACAGCCGTACCGACACACCGCACACACACAGGGAATGCTCTGACTGAGGACAGGACCCCACAAAGTCCTTTGGGGAGACAGAGAGAGAGTATGCCAGCACACACCACAGCGCTATTTAATCAGGGATTTACACTAACAGAAAGTGATTTATCCCTATAGCTGCTTTTTTATATACAGTTTTGCGCCTAAATTTAGTGCCCCCCCTCTCTTTTTAACCCTTTGAGCCTAGAAACTGCAGGGGAGAGCCTGGGGAGCTGTCTTCCAGCTGCACTGTGAAGAGAAAATGGCGCCAGTGTGCTGAGGGAGATAGCCCCTCCCCTTTTTCGGTGGACTTCTCCCGCTCTTATAATATTATTATGGCAGGGGATTTTTACACATATATAGCTTATTAGGCTATATTATGTGTTGTTTGCCAAAGTTAAGGTACTCTAATTGCAGCCCCCCCCTCCCCTCCAGCGCCCTGCACCCATCAGAGACCGGAGTATGTGGTGTTCATAGGGAGCAATGGTGCACAGCTGCAGTGCTGTGCGCTACCTTGATGAAGACCGAAGTCTTCAGCCGCCGATTTCCAGGATGCTCTTCTTGCTTCTGGCTCTATAAGGGGGACGGCGGCGCGGCTCCGGGACCAGACGACCGAGGCTGGGCCTGTGTTCGATCCCTCTGGAGCTAATGGTGTCCACTAGCCTAAGAAGCCCAAGCTAGCTGCAAGCAGGTAGGTTCGCTTCTTCTCCCCTTAGTCCCTCGTAGCAGTGAGTCTGTTGCCAGCAGATCTCACTGAAAATAAAAAACCTAACAAATACTTTCTTTTCTAGGTGCTCAGGAGAGCCCCTAGTGTGCAACCAGCTCGGGCCGGGCACAGATTCTAACTGAGGTCTGGAGGAGGGGCATAGAGGGAGGAGCCAGTGCACACCAGATAGTACCTAATCTTTCTTTTAGAGTGCCCAGTCTCCTGCGGAGCCCGCTATTCCCCATGGTCCTTACGGAGTACCCAGCAACCACTAGGACGTCAGAGAAATATATATATATATATATATATATATCATGCCCAGCAGCGGCGGCACTCACGGGGCCCCGAAACGTTGGATTGTAAGTGATGAATTAAAAGCACTTTATGCACCTTATTGACTGAAACCAGACCCGTGAGTGCCGCCGCTGCTGGGCATGATATATCTAAAGGATTATTCCGGAGGGCACCTGGGCAAAGAATTTCTATTGGAGTGAGTGCCGATTCAATTGTGCATGTATATATATATATATATATATATATATATATATATATATAACTTCCGAACAGTTGGTTTTGGCTTTTTGCTTGTTTTCGGTCGGGAACCCTTCTATAAAAATAAGAATTTACTCACCGGTAATTCTATTTCTCGTAGTCCGTAAGGACCATGGGGAATAGATGGGCTCCGCAGGAGACTGGGCACTCTAAGAAAGATTTAGGACTACCTGGTGTGCACTGGCTCCTCCACCTATGACCCTCCTCCAAGCCTCAGTTAGGACACTGTGCCCGGAAGTGCTGACACAATAAGGAAGGATTTTGAATCCCGGGTAAGACTCATACCAGCCACACCAATCACATCGTATAACTCGTGATAGGAACCCCGGTTAACAGTATGATAACAATGGAGCCTCTGAACAGATGGCTCGCCATAACAACCCGATTTTTGTAACAATAACTATGTACAAGTATTGCAGACAATCCGCACTTGGGATGGGCGCCCAGCATCCACTACGGACTACGAGAAATAGAATTACCGGTGAGTAAATTCTTATTTTCTCTAACGTCCTAGTGGATGCTGGGTACTCCGTAAGGACCATGGGGATAATACCAAAGCTCCCAAGCGGGCGGGAGAGTGCGGATGACTCTGCAGCACCGAATGAGAGAACTCAAGGTCCTCCTCAGCCAGGGTATCAAATTTGTAGAATTTAGCAAACGTGTTTGCCCCTGACCAAGTAGCAGCTCGGCAAAGTTGTAAAGCCGAGACCCCTCGGGCAGCCGCCCAAGAAGAGCCCACCTTCCTTGTGGAATGGGCTTTCACATTTTTAGGCTGCGGTAGTCCCACCGCAGAATGCGCCAGCTGAATAGTGCTACAAATCCAGCACGCGATAGACTGCTTAGAAGCAGGTGCACCCAGCTTATTGGGTGCATATAGATTACAAACAGCGAGTCAGTTTTCCTGACTCCAGCCGTCCTGGAAACATAAATTTTCAGGGCCCTGACTACGTCCAGAAACTTGGAATCCTCCAAGTCCCTAGTAGCCGCAGGCACCACAATAGATTGGTTCAAGTGAAAAGCTGATACCACCTTCGGGAGAAACTGAGGACGAGTCCTCAACTCTGCCCTATCCATATGGAAAATCAGATAGGGGCTTTTACAGGACAAAGCCGCCAATTCTGACACCCGTCTGGCTGAAGCCAGAGCCAACAACATAACCACTTTCCACGTGAGATATTTTAAATCCACAGTCTTAAGTGGCTCAAACCAATGTGATTTTAGAAATTCCAAGACCACATTGAGATCCCAAGGTGCCACTGGGGGCACAAAAGGAGGCTGAATATGCAGGACTCCCTTGACAAAAGTCTGAACTTCAGGCAGTGAAGCCAGTTCTTTCTGGAAGAAAATCGACAGGGCCGAAATCTGGACCTTAATGGACCCCAATTTGATGCCCAAAGTCACACCTGCTTGCAGGAAATGTAAGAAACGACCCAGTTGAAATTCCTCCGTTGGGGCCTTCTTGGCCTCACACCAAGCAACATATTTCCGCCAAATGCGGTGATAATGCTTTGCGGTGACATCCTTCCTGGCTTTGATCAGGGTAGGGATGACTTCCTCCGGAATACCTTTTTCCTTTAGGATCCGGCGTTCAACCGCCATGCCGTCAAACGCAGCCGCGGTAAGTCTTGGAACAGACAGGGTCCCTGCTGCAGCAGGTCTTGTCTGAGCGGCAGAGGCCAATGGTCCTCTGCAAGCATCTCTTGAAGTTCCGGGTACCAGGTTCTTCTTGGCCAATCCGGAGCCACGAGAATAGTTCTCACTCCTCGCCTTCTTATTATTCTCAGTACCTTGGTTATGAGAGGCAGAGGAGGAAACACATAAACCGACTGGTGCACCCACGGTGTCACTAGAGCGTCCACAGCGATCGCCTGAGGGTCCCTTGACCTGGCGCAATACCTTTTTAGCTTTTTGTTTAGGCGGGACGCCATCATGTCCACCTGTGGTTTTTCCCAACGGTTGACCAGCATTCGGAAAACTTCTGGATGAAGTCCCCATTCTCCCGGGTGGAGGTCGTGCCTGCTGAGGAAGTCTGCTTCCCAGTTGTCCACTCCCGGAATGAATACTGCTGTCAGTGCTAACACATGATTCTCTGCCCATCGGAGAATCCTTGTGGCTTCTGCCATTGCCCTCCTGCTTCTTGTGCCGCCCTGTCTGTTTACATGGGCGACCGCCGTGATGTTGTCTGACTGGATCAGCACCGGCCGGTTCTGAAGCAGGGGTCTTGCTTGACTTAGGGCATTGTAAATGGCCCTTAGCTCCAGAATATTTATGTGAAGCGAAATCTCCTGATTTAAACACAGTCCTTGGAAATTTCTTCCCTGAGTGACTGCCCCCCAGCCCCGAAGGCTGGCGTCCGTGGTCACCAGGACCCAGTCCTGTATTCCGAATCTGCGGCCCTCTAGTAGATGAGCCTTCTGCAGCCACCACAGCAGCGACACCCTGGTTCTTGCCGATAGGGTTATCCGCTGTTTCATCTGGAGATGGGACCCGGACCATTTGTCCAACAGGTCCCACTGGAAGGTCCTTGCGTGGAACCTTCCGAATGGAATTGCCTCGTACGAAGCTACCATCTTTCCCAGGACTCGTGTGCATTGATGTACCGACACCTGTCCCGGTTTTAGGATGTCTCTGACTAGAGATGACAACTCCTCGGCTTTTTCCATTGGAAGAAACACTCTTTTCTGGTCTGTGTCCAGAATCATTCCCAGGAACAGAAGACGTGTCGTCGGGACCAGCTGTGACTTTGGAATATTGAGAATCCAGCCGTGCTGTTGAAGCACTTCCCGAGAAAGTGCTACCCCTACTAACAACTGTTCCTTGGACCTCACCTTTATCAGGAGATCGTCCAAGTACGGGATAATTGAAACTCCTTTCTTGCGAAGGAGAATCATCATTTCGGCCATTACCTTGGTAAAGACCCTCGGTGCCGTGGATAACCCAAACGGCAGCGTCTGGAACTGATAGTGACAGTCCTGTACCACAAATCTGAGGTACTCCTGGTGAGGAGGGTAAATGGGGACATGTAGGTATGCATCCTTGATGTCCAGGGAGACCATGTAGTCCCCCTCCTCCAGGCTCGCAATAACCGCCCTGAGCGATTCCATCTTGAACTTGAACTTTTTGATATAAGTGTTCAAGGATTTTAAATTTAAGATGGGCCTAACCGAACCGTCCGGTTTCGGTACCACAAACATTGTGGAATAGTAACCCTTTCCTTGTTGAAGGAGGGGTACCTTGACAATCACTTGCTGTGAATACAGTTTTTGGATAGCCACCAACACTGCCTCCCTGGCAGAGGGAGTTGCCGGTAAGGCAGATTTTAGGAATCGGCGGGGGGGAGACGTCTCGAATTCCAGCCTGTACCCCTGAAGTATTACTTGAAGGACCCAGGGATCCACCTGTGAGAGAGCCCACTGTGTGCTGAAATTTCTGAGACGGGCCCCCACCGTACCCGGGTCCGCCTGAGCAGCCTCAGCGTCATGCTGTGGACTTACCGGACGCAGGGGAGGACTTCTGCTCTTGGGAACTAGCTGTGTGTTGCAGCTTTTTTCCTATACCTTTGCCTCTCGGCAGAAAGGATGAGCCTCTAGCCCTCTTGTTTTTCCGGGGCCGAAAGGACTGTACCTGATAATACGGTGCTTTCTTTTGCTGTGGGGCAGCCTGTGGCAAAAAGGTCGATTTTCCAGCAGTAGCTGTGGACACAAGGTCCGAAAGACCATCCCCAAACAGTTCCACCCCCTTATAGGGCAAAACCTCCATGTGCCGCTTTGAGTCGGCATCGCCAGCCCATTGCCGTGTCCATAACCCCCTTCTGGCGGCAATGGACATGGCGCTTATTCTTGATGCCAGCCGGCAAATATCCCTCTGTGCATCACGCATGTATAAGACTGCATCTTTTATATGCTCAATCATCAGCAAAATATTGTCCCTATCCATGGTATCAATATTATCCGACAGGGAATCTGACCACGCAGCAGCAGCACTGCACATCCAAGCTGATGCAATCGCTGGTCGCAATATAATGCCCGTGTGTGTGTAAATAGCTTTTAGGGTAGCTTCCTGCTTTCTATCAGCAGGTTCCTTCAGGGTGGCTGTATCCGGAGACGGTA
The DNA here is from genome assembly GCF_028390025.1 of Pseudophryne corroboree. Taxonomy (NCBI): domain Eukaryota; kingdom Metazoa; phylum Chordata; class Amphibia; order Anura; family Myobatrachidae; genus Pseudophryne; species Pseudophryne corroboree. The sequence goes on along the minus strand of NC_086446.1, from coordinate 81,886,388 downwards.
GTGCCACCTTCTTTGATAAGCGTGTCAGCGCCTTATCTACCCTAGGGGGTGTTTCCCAACGTGACCTATCCTCTGACGGGAAAGGGTACGCTGCCAATAACCGTTTTGAAATTATCAATTTCTTATCGGGGGAAGTCCACGCTTCCTCACACACCTCATTTAATTCCTCAGATGCAGGAAAAACTACAGGTAGTTTTTTCTCACCAAACATAATACCCTTTTTTGTGGTACCTGGGGTATTATCAGAAATGTGTAAAACATTTCTCATTGCCTCAATCATGTAACGGGTGGACCTATTGGAGGGTACACTAGTCTCATCATCGTCGACACTGGAGTCGGTATCCGTGTCGACGTCTGTATCTGTCACCTGAGGTAGCGGGCGTTTTAAGGCCCCTGATGACATTGGAGACGCTGGAACAGGCACAAGCTGTGTAGCCGGCTGTCTTATGTCGTCAAACCTTTTGTGTAAGGAGTTGACACTTTCACGCAATTCCTTCCATAAGTCCAACCACACAGGTGTCGACCCCTCAGGGGGTGACATCACATTCACAAGCATTTGCTCCGCCTCCACATCATTTTCCTCCTCATACATGTCGACACAGCAGTACCGACACACAGCAGACACACAGGGAATGCTCTTACAGAGGACAGGACCCCACAAAGCCCTTTGGGAAGACAGAGGGAGAGTATGCCAGCACACACCAGAGCGCTATATATCACAGGGATATCACTATAGAAATGTGTTTTCCCCTTATAGCTGCATAAAATAGTTATACTGCGCCTAATTTGTGCCCCCCCTCTCTTTTTTACCCTTTTCTGTAGTGCAGGACTGCAGGGGAGAGCCAGGGAGCTTCCTTCCAGCTGAGCTGTGAGGGAAAAATGGCGCCAGTGTGCTGAGGGAGATGGCCCCGCCCCTTTTTCGGCGGGCTTTCTCCCGCTAATGTAAAAGTTCTGGCAGGGGTTAATAAGCACCTATATAGCCCTAGGGACTATATATGGTGCCAGTTTGCCAGCCAAGGTGTTAATATTGCTGCTCAGGGCGCCCCCCCCCAGCGCCCTGCACCCATCAGTGACCGCAGTGTGTGGTGTGCATGAGGAGCAATGGCGCACAGCTGCAGTGCTGTGCGCTACCTTGGAGAAGACAGAAGTCTTCAGCCGCCGATTTTCTGGACCACCTTCTTGCTTCTGGCTGTAAGGGGGACGGCGGCGCGGCTCCGGGAACGGACGACGAGGTCGGGTCCTGTGTTCGATCCCTCTGGAGCTAATGGTGTCCAGTAGCCTAAGAAGCCCAAGCTACCACCACTTAGGTAGGTTCGCTTCTTCTCCCCTTAGTCCCTCGATGCAGTGAGTCTGTTGCCAGCAGGTCTCACTGAAAATAAAAAACCTAAACTATACTTTCTTTCTAAGAGCTCAGGAGAGCCCCTAGTGAGCATCCAGCTCGGCCGGGCACAGAAATCTAACTGAGGCTTGGAGGAGGGTCATAGGGGGAGGAGCCAGTGCACACCAGGTAGTCCTAAATCTTTCTTAGAGTGCCCAGTCTCCTGCGGAGCCCGTCTATTCCCCATGGTCCTTACGGAGTACCCAGCATCCACTAGGACGTTAGAGAAATGGGGGCGCGTTGCCCTGTTTTATAGGCATGTTGAGGCCAGGGTCTGTGTTTTCTGACACTTACTCAGATAGGCGATGACTGCGACCACTGTGACCCGACACCTTTTATGGCATTCATATATTTTCCTATCACTGCTTTGTCCAAACATGCCGTTATGATGCAATTAGCATCCACCTCTGCATCAGGCCCATAGTAAAGTATACAGAATGCAGATTACTTAGCGTTGGTTTGTAAACTGACCAGAAATTGATGTATATTATACCCATACAATAGACAAACCACTGACAGGCATGGTTGAGTTCTAAAACACATTCTATTGGACCTAGGTTCTTCAGTTCAGTGGGCAGTTAAATCTTCCATAGTCTGGCATTGCAGCAACCTTCACAAATGTGCCTGCTCTATGGCCCTCATTCAGACCTGGTCGCAAGCAGGCGATTTTTGCACTGCTGCGACCAGGTAATCGCCGCCTACAGGGGGAGGGGGTAATCGGTGTACAGGGGTGCGATCGGATGTGCAGTCTCTGCACAGCCCAGGACTTACTCAGCCGCTGCAACGATCCGGACCGATGCTGACGTCAGAAACCCTCCTTCCGAACGTCTGGGCATGCCTGCGTTCTCCCGGACACTCAGTTGCCACCCACAAAAAGGCCTCTTCCTGTCAATTTTCTTGCGATCGCTGGTGCAATAGCTTTCTTTGTAAAATCCGTTGCTGTCCGGCGATCCCCATCGCTGGTGGCCGACGCGCCTGCGCATTACAGTGCATACGCAGTTCAGACCTGATTGCACCTCTGCAAAAAAAGCTAGCGTGCGATCGGGTCTGAATGACCCCTATGATTCCTTCAGCGCTTTTCACAGTTTGGGAACCTTGGCACAATTTTAACTTTGTCGTCCCGGGACACAATTTAAGTGACTTGCTTTCACCTTTGACCTCAACTTAGTGAATCGGCTCATTGACTTACTCTCTCTACCCTAATACCGCTCTACCTTTCCGTTTGGCAGGATGCTCGGGACCAAAACTCCCCTTCACTTTGGTCCACCCCAACCCTGTTTCTACAGACATAATAAGCCAAATCAACAAAAAAGTGTAAAAGCCTTCCCATTATTGGAACATTGTATCTTTGGTGACTATGGCCCTCATTCCGAGTTGTTCGCTCGCTAGCTGCTTTTAGCAGCCGTGCAAACGCTAAGCCGCCGCCCTCTGGGAGTGTATCTTAGCTTAGCAGAAGTGCGAACGAAAGGTTCGCAGAACTGCTCGTAAAATTTTTCATGCAGTTTCTGAGCAGCTCCAAACCTACTCCTACCTTGCGATCACTTCAGGCTATTTAGTTCCTGTTTTGACGTCACGAACACGCCCTGCGTTCGGCCAGCCATGCCTGCGTTTCCCCAGGCACGCCCGCATTTTGTATCTGACACGCCTGCGTTTTTCCACACACTCCCCGAAAAACGGTCAGTTACCACCCAGAAACACCCACTTCCTGTCAATCACTCTGCGGCCAGCAGTGAATTTGAAAAGCGTCGCTAGACCTTGTGTGAAACTGCATCGGCTGTTGTGGAAGTACGTCGCGCGTGCGCACTGCGCCGCATACGCAGAAGTGTCGTTTTTTTGCCTGATCGCTGCACTGCGAACGAAAACAGCTAGCGAACAACTCGGAATGACCCCCAGTATTCTTTGACTTTGTCCAGCAACAGGAAAGATCCAGCAGCAGGAGGGAGAGCGTGGCCTGCCACAAGTCCGGACCTGTTATTCTCATCACCGTCCACAAGCCTCGGCCGCGCTGTTGCTGGATCCATATTGCCGCTCCCAGCGAGGGCTCGTCGCACGCTAGTCATCACAGCAGGTTATCGGAATACGCTTACCAGCAACGTGAATATACTGTTCAAACCCAAATAACTGTGTAAGAATCAGATGGGGACTTTATATACAGACTGCAAAGTGCAGATACTTATCTTAGCACCTACTGTCACCAGTGGTGCGGTTATAACCATAGATAATGGAGGCTGAGCATAGCGCTGGTCAGAATATTTATTGTTGGTCACTCAATCAAGTGGAAGCTATTAATGTGATGAACTAATCTCTTAAATAACAGCAAACCCACACAATGGATGGAGGAATATACACATAAGTATACTATGTATACGAGTAAATGGTCAGATAACTATGGTGGCTCTATGTATAGTATATTTGATTGTAATATATGTATTTTAACTGTGTGAAGAATTAAAACTGTTACTTTATTAGTATTGCGCTTTCAGATATACTGATGTGTCCTCCTACATCCTTGCTGAAGTCACGTTAAACAGCCCTTCTGGTCACGCCGTGCCACGGTAGCGGCGAGCATCTTTATGTGCAACATTTTCTGTTTAAATGTGTCTAAGTTGCATTGCTATGCGAATAGGATGCACAAGCAGCTTCTGCTGAATAAAATGATATGCGGCATGCCTATAGACGCTGTATCCCCATACGAAATGCTACGTTACAGTGTATTCCTGGAAATCACTGTAACATAGCATTTTGTATGCAGACACAGCTGCAGTCACACACAGAATGAGATACACAAGAGCGACTGGTCAGATCTCTGGGCTGGTAACACACAGTGACATGATGTGAGGGGGAGAACAGGAGTATAATAGGGGCTGATGGCTCCTGATGTATGAGATACACCAGAGAGTGTGGGGAGGAGACTGGTCAGATCTCTGGGCTGGTAACACACAGTGACATGATGTGAGGATAGCAGGAGTATAATAGGGGCTGATGGCTCCTGATGTATGAGATACACCAGAGAGTGTGGGGAGGAGACTGGTCAGATCTCTGGGCTGGTAACACACAGTGACATGATGTGAGGGGGAGAGCATGAGTATACAAGGGGCTGATGGTTCCTGATATATGAGATACACCAGAGAGTGTGGGGAGGAGACTGGTCAGATCTTTGGGCTGGTAACACACAGTGACATGATGTGAGGGGGAGAACAGGAGTATAATAGGGGCTGATGGCTCCTGATGTATGAGGTACACCAGAGAGTGTGGGGAGGAGACTGGTCAGATCTCTGGGCTGGTAACACACAGTGACATTATGTGAGGGGGAGAGCAGGAGTATAATAGGGGCTGATGGTTCCTGATATATGAGATACACCAGAGAGTGTGGGGAAGAGACTGCTCAGATCTATGGGCTGGTAACACACAGTGGCATGATGTGAGGAGGAGAGCAGGAGTATAATAGGGGCTGATGGCTCCTGATGTATGAGATACACCAGAGAGTGTGAGGAGGAGACTGGTCAGATCTCTGGGCTGGTAACACACAGTGACACGATGTGAGGGGGAGAACAAGAGTATAATAGGGGCTGATGGCTCCTGATGTATGAGATACACCAGAGAGTGTGGGGAGGAGACTGGTCAGATCTCTGGGCTGGTAACACACAGTGACACGATGTGAGGAGGAGAGCAGGAGTATAATAGGGGCTGATGGTTCCTGATGTATGAGATACACCAGAGTGTGGGGAGGAGACTGGTCAGATCTCTGGGCTGGTAACACACAGTGACATGATGTGAGGGGGAGAGCAGGAGTATAATAGGGGCTGATGGCTCCTGATGTATGAGATACACCAGAGAGTGTGGGGAGGAGACTGGTCAGATCTCTGGGCTGGTAACACACAGTGACATGATGTGAGGGGGAGAGCAGGAGTATACAAGGGGCTGATGGCTACATACATTGTCCTCAGTAATCTGTACTGACAGAGAAGGGTGTAGAATAAGAGACTTCTGTACTGATAGAACAAGGAGAATATGTGACTCTTCTCTGTAATAAGTGATTATTACTCACCTGTACTGATATCTGTAGGGATTTCCTCCTCCTTACACTGCTGATCACCGCTCACATACGTCTCTTCTTCTTCCTTTGTATTTTTAACTTTAACATCAGTCATATCTTCACCCTAAAGAACCCGCAAAAATATAAAATAACACTTACTTCCTGAAAGAGAACATAGCTAGAAAGCCACAAACGGCGTGTGAAACGCGTTCAACACCACTCACTAAAGCACTTGTGTAATTGTGCTCATTATATCTTTTAATTCACTTAATGACACATATCCCATATTTTACCACACAATAATTTACATGCATCTCTCTATCCCACCTTTGTCGACCAACTACACTAACTTAGCTTTCCCATCCGCATCACCACTCCTCCATATAGAGTAACACCATATCCTTACAATCACATTTACCCATAATTGGATTACAGTGCTTCTCATGCCTATTAATTCATTTACCCGCATTTATAACTAATTCCTTAACAGACATATATCACACTCACTACAGTTCTTGCATTGTTAGCATTAATTAAATATTAGACATATCATCCAAACTTCTTTCTGCCCCTCCCTTCCTCAGTGTACCACATTCTCCATCACACATACTGGTCATTCCACTCCTGTGCTATACCTCACTATAAAGGAGATGTATCAGATGTTCTAAAAGAGAACACATGGAGGAGTTTCCCATTGTAACCAATTGCTTTTTGCTGTCATTTTATAGAATGTACATGGTAAATGGTAGTTAGAAGCAGATGGGTTGCTATGGACAACTTCAAGTCTTGAGAAGGTTTGATACTTCTCCCCAACATCTATCTGTCACAGCACAGAGCGGCTCCCAGACCAGATCCCATTACTTACCTCTCCGGATGCTGCTGTCTCAGCCATGGTGGAGATCCCCTGTGGTCCGCTGGCCTCCGTCAGCGTCTGTTTCCTCCTACGCTGTCTCCTGCACGTGCTTGCACAGAGGACTGGTAGATGACTCCGGTATCTCTTTGCATGCAGTTCCCGCCAGCTTCGGACACTGTGCGCTGCCATGTTTGTTTTGCTTGTGACTGCTGCACCACCAATGCAGATCAGTCTCCAAGACACCTGATTTATGCAGCCAATCCACAACCAGCAGACCCTATAAGAAGACTTCCTAGAGGGGTGGCTGGTTGCCAGTGCAAAAATATTTGACGAGCCCAGAAGAAAAACATCAGCCTCTGTGGACATCTTATGTTTACGCCAAGGAACGAGGACTGTAGGTCAATATGCCATTCAATTTCAAACTTTGGCTTTAGAGTCACATTGGAATGAAGATGCACTAACTGCAGACTTTTGGAACGGTCTCTCTGACAGGATCAAAGATAATCTAGCCACCCGCGACCATCCTTCCAAGCTAGAGGATCTCATCTTACTCTGTAACAGGGTAAACTTGCGCCAGAGAATATGCCTTGGAAAAGAGCAAGAGTGATAGTTTTAAAACATACCGAGCTCCACGTCTTAGTTTTCCACCGCCCTCTGGGAAAAACCAATGCAAATTAACCGATTCGATCTTACTTCAGAAGAACAGCAGAGACGCCAAGAAAAACATTTGCTTTACTGTGGGGCTCCCGGTCATCAGGTTAAGTCCTGTTCTCTCCATCCGGGAAACTCCTGCTTCTAACTAATGATGGAGAAGTTAAGTTAGGAGTAATTACTAATTCTCCACAAAAACCAGACTGTACCCTCACCGTGATTTTGGAACATGTTCACAGTCCTAAGTCTCTTCCAGCTCTACCGGTTTCCAGAGCAGTGGGAAAATTTATTTTAATTTTATTTGGAAGTATCAATTACCGATGGAAGCTCTGTCACGACCTATTACTTTTACAGCCGTCAATGGCAACCAAATTCCAGGTGGAGTTGTGACTCATCAGGCTCTACATCTCAAACTCATAGTGTGAGCTTTACATTCAGAAGCTCTACCATTCTTACTTATTACTAAAGATTCACATGTCTTAGTCCTTTGCCTTCCCTGGTTCCAGAAACATAGCCCTCTGTTGGAATGGTCAACTCTACAGATCACCTCTAGTGGACCTTTCTGCTTTAAGTCCTACGTCCAACTAGTTGTTCCTCTTTGTAGTACTACAGTTTCCAAATCAGAATTATTACCTCCACCTTATAAATAATGTATTGACTTCTTCAGTAAACAAGGAGCTGATACTTTACCACCAAAGCAAGAATGGGATTGTCCCATTGATTTGATAACAGGGAAAGCACCCTCCAAGGGTCGCACTTATGCTTTGTCTCTTCCAGAAACTCAGGCTATAAGGGAGTAGATTAAAATTTTGAAAAAAGTTTTATCCTTCCTTCATCTTCTCCGGAAGTAACAATCAAAAATTATACCCACTTCCACATATCACAGAGTTGTTTGACCTCTTGAAAGGCGCAATAATCTTTATCAAACTTGACAGAAGCTTATAATTTGATTCAGATTAGTGCAGGAGGCAAATGAAAAACAGCCTTCAACACCAGAAATGGGCATTATGAATAATTGGTTACGTACTTGTGCTATGCAATGCCCCAACTGTATTCCAGCACTTAAATTAATTAAACTTCTGAGATCTCCACTACAAGTGCGTTGTTGTATACTTAGACAACCTTGTATTAATATTTTCCCACGCCTTGGAAACTCTCTGCCTACAAGGTTTTGCAAATTATTATCATAAATTCATCAAGGGATTCTCCACTGTAGTGGCACCTATAACCACTCTCACTCGCAAGGGCTCTGCTCCCACTCTGTGGTCAGAAGCTCATTCCGCTTACCAACGTCTAAAGCAAGCCTTCATTTCTGCCTCAACAGAGGGCGTTTGAGCAGCTCTTTCCCAATGCTCTTAGGAGGAGAGGCTTCACCCTTGTATTTTTTTTCTACCTGCAGAGAGGAATTACTCCATTTGTTACTGAGCTACTTGCTATTAAATTGGCTTTTGAAGAATGGCTATACTTACTTGAGGGCGCTAAATTCCTTGTATCCATTTTTACTGACCACAAGAATTTGATGTATCTCAAATCTGCCCAGTGTCTTAATCCGAGGAAAACCCGATGGGCAATGTTCTTTTCAAGATTTAACTTTAAAGTTACTTATCGTCCTGGATCTCTGAACTGCAAAGCGGAAGCTCTTTCTCGTTCCAGTTCAGAGAAGGATTCTACTTCCACTGAAAAATATCTGATTATAAATCCTGCTTCTTTTGCAACTGTGAAACTAACTCCTACTCCTCCTAGGAAAATCTTCTGTCACTACCGCTCTTTGCAAAAAACTACTTCAATGGGCCCACACCCCCTACTTTTACAGCCATTCTGTTCTTCTGAAAACCCTTCAATTCATCCAAAGATCTTATTGGTGGCCAACAATGAAGTTCAATGTTTAAGAATTCATTTCTTCAAGTGTGCTCAACACAGGGGTCCTTGTCAAGCTCCAGCAGGATAGCTACAACCACTAGCTGTACCCAATCATCCTTGGTCCCATCTTTCAATGGACTTTATTACTGACCTGCTTCATCTGGTGGTTACAATGCCATGTTATTCTAAAATGGCCCTCTTTGTACCCCTACTGGCCTGCCTTGTGCTCCTTAGTTAGAGCAACTGTTTATACAATAAATCTTCATACTTCGCTATCTCCCAACCAAAATCATCTCTGATTGTGGGGCGCAATTTGACACAAAATTCTGGAGAACCTTGTGCTTAGCTCTTCAAGTGAAGTTAAAGTTTTCCTCAGACAATTAGACCAAACTTTTTGCCTAAGGTGGAATTTGCCCACAACAATCGTTATCATTCGTCTTCTAATTTGACACCTTTCCTTACAGTCTATGGACTTCAACCACAAGTCCATGAATTCCATTATTACTTACGGTTTATGTACCAGCAGCTAAGTCTACACTTTGATGATTTGTCAAGAATTTGAAGGAAGTGCATACTTCTCTGGTAAAGGCCTCTTCACGATACAAAACCTTTGCTATCGCAGACAATGAGCTGTTCCAAATCTCAAGACAGGTGATTGTATGTGGCAATTCACCCACAACTTAAGCTCCTTCTATAAAATTCGCACCACGCTTCATCGGACTATTTCCAGTGTAATGGATAATTAATTCCGTCGTTTAAAAATTAAAGTTACCCTCCTTCCTTCGCATCCCTAACTCTTTTCAAAAATCTCTCCTGAAATGACTTAAATAGTTTCCAGTCAGCTCTCACCAAAGCTTCTACAGTTCAGATTCAAAATGGAGTTCAAAATACAGAAAATCTTAGATTCCCACTTTCGTTATGGTCGTCTTTAACATCTCATTGACTGTATAGGTTATGGACCAGAAGAAAGGGCTTGGATCAACTCTTCTGATGTTCATGCTCCTCGTCTAATTCAAGCTTTTCATTCCAAGTACTCTCACAAAGCCAAGAACTATCCAGAGGCCACTCAAAAAAGGAGGGTATTATCACAGCTTAGTGCGGCATCCAGACCCTGTTACTTAACTTTCCAGACGCTGCAGTGTCAGGCGTGGTGGAGATGCCAGCCTTTGTCTGTGGCTACTTTCTCCTGCTGGTGCTTGCACAGTTAACTGGCAGGTGGCTCCGGCGTCTCTCTGCATATGGCTCCCGCCAGCTCTGGGCGCCACCATATTTGTTTTCGATCAAGTGACTGCTGCATCAAGTCACCTGCATCAAGTAGCTAATCAATGTGGATCAGTCTCCAGGACACCTGTCTACTGCAGGCAATCTGCAAGCAGCCCCTTTAGGAAGATTTCCTGGAAGGCTGACTGGTTGCCAGTGCAACATTGCTCTTAGCCAGCAGCTTGTGGCTCATGCCCATGCTCCACAGTGTTCTATTACTGATTCAGCACCAGAGTCCTCCAGTTCCAGTCCAGTTCTCAAGAGTCACCGGTTCCAGTCCCATTCTCAACCTCAGCGGGTCCATTCCAGTTCTCACCATCATCATTTCCAGTCCGGTTCCTAGTACCACTAGTTCCAGTCTGGGCATCTCATCCACCGGTTTGTCCGGTCATCTCGTCCACCGGTTCCATTCCGATCATCTCATCCACCAAATCCAGGCAGGTCTCCAAGCCTAAAGCCAGCCAAGCTTTCAGTGTCAGACTCTACAAGAGCTATGTCTCAGTTCTATCCAAGGTTTATGTTTTACTGGTTCCAGAGCTAAGCATTAGCGATCCTAGCCCGGATCCTGAGACAAGCATTACCGGTCATAGATCGGTTCCTGAGTTACACATTACTGGTCCTAGCCCGTTTCCTGAGTTGTGCACTGCCAGTCCCAGCCCAGATAATTTTACCTTTAGCTACGCCAAGATTTCCAGAGCCTATAGTTTCCAGTTCTCCCAGTATCCCCTAAGTTGTTTTTCAGCTTTACAAGTACACCTTTCCAGGCGAAGGAACTTCATATGACCTTTTAGCTTTCGGCACACACATTCTTCTTCAACACCTACACCAGATCCCGTGTTCTGAACTTGAGCCCAATAGATCATATTGTGAAAAGTCACTTTGGTATTTTTTGACACCCTAAATCCCATCTACCTGATCCTCCCGTGTGGTCCTGTGAATCTCCTTTGTACAGTCCTGTGAATAAAGAGGATGGAGACATCTCTCTGGGGTATCTCTCTTACTGGGTCCATCTGTAGGAGACACACAGTGACTGAATACATTGCATATATGTGATTTATCAGAAAATCCTCAAAACTGTTATCTGCTTTATAGTAAGTGAAAGTGTCCTCTATCACAGTGAGTAAGTAGTCAGTGACTAAGAGGCTGCTGTAGTGATAAATCAAGGAGAACATGTGACTGTGTAATACGTGATCATTACTCACCTGTGCTGATATCTGTAGGGATTTCCTCCTCCTTACACTGCTGATCACCCCTCACATACGTCTCTTCTTCTCGCTCTATAACTTCTACTTTAATCACAGTCATTCCATCATTCTAAATAACCCACAAAATCAAGAAAGTTACACTTTAATAATGCCTGACATTATTAGCTGAGATTAATCAGTAGAATGTCAGTATATGAGACATACACAGGTCTACAGATCATATAGTGATAAGTCAGTTTGGTATTTGGTGAGACCCTAAATCCCACCTACCCGATCCTCCTGTGGGGTCCTGTGAGTCTTCTCTATACAATCCTGGGAATAAAGAAGACGGGGACATCTCTCTGGGATATCTCTGTTACTGGATCCATCTATAGAACATTGTACATATGTGATTATCAGATGATGTATGCATTGAGGTGGCCCTCAGCAGTGCACTCAGCTTTACAATTCATTAAAGTCTCCTCTTACCCAGTGATGTGAGGAACTGGTGATTCTCCATCATCACATCATTGTACAGATGCTTGGGTCCTTCTAAATACTACCTCTCCTGCATGAAGAAATGGACAGTGAGATCCTGACATCTGTTAGGAACCTGACACCCTTCCCCCTCCGTAAGTACAGTAAAAGCTGCAATCCATAATGTTCCTGCTAGGCTGTTAAAAATGCCCCATGGCTCTTTCCAGAAACTGCAGCAAAGCAGCACTGCACTGCACGTTGCAGGGACTCAGTTTTTCGCTGCACCAGACATGGTTCTGAGAGCCTGTGTTACATCATCCCCAGTCCGCTGTGTCTCCAGGTGCAGTCATGGCTGCCGAGGGCCTCCAGTGACAGCTACTGACAAGTTGGTGATCTAGGTGGAAGGTGGAGGGGGAGAAGGTGCTTTACCAGAGAGTCGCACCCTTGTGGAGAATAAAACTGCTACAGGTTGGACGCATTATAGGCTCCTAGCTGAGTCAGATGCACCATATAAGGTGAAGTGGGCAGAACGTATCCAGCACTACACCAGTAACATGGAGAGCGGTGACACGGACCACACAGGGTGATGGGTGTATAGTTACTGATAAAGCTAAATATTTATCGTATATAAAACACTTTAAGAGGTCTAAGAACACTGTACGCTATCTACGTAAGAAGTACCGTAAGGGTACGCAAGTTGTGTAGCGATCGCTCAACCGTAGTCGAGACGCTCAAGCGTCACGTTCGCTTACGGCCCAGTGATCACAGGCAGGCACGCTATTGGCTGCCGACTAACGTAATGATTCGCTATAGCGTAGCGTACGCTCGGGACCACGAGGAGATCACCAGCGGTGCAGACGCTTACAACGTTAAACCTTTATATCTATACCTTTAATGACGAGATACACAGTATACCTTAGTGTGGAGACAGAGTGTAAGTGCAACCTGGTGTAACCTGATTAACTACAAAGCTGCTTGAGCGTCACCGACGCTCAGAGAATACTTAACCCTTATAAAGAATACACAGATACCTGGGCTTAGGGTCCAAAACCTATTATATGTATTATAACTATTATACTTGCAAAAGGAATCACAGTACAAAGCATACACTACAATATAACATAAACCAACTAACCAGATAAACTAGACAGGAAATACAATTCAATATAATTAAAGGAAAATACGAGAGAAAGAGTAGAGAGAGAGAGACAGAGAGAGAGAGAGATGGCTCACAGTAAGACAATATGATTACGGAGAAAACTTACGCACAAGGGGAACGATCGCATGCGCCTCGATATCCAGCTCCCGATTATCAGCAATGAGAACCGTTGAAGAGAGAGAACTGGATACGGTCGGCCTGCCTATTTATGCCCCACACACAATACAATTCAATGGTCCCTACAATCTCATTGTTCATTGGACATAGGAATTCGGCTTCGTATTATAACAAAAGGTCATAGGTTGATTCATACAGGTGGGCTGTGACTATTTCCAACTGCTCAGGTGGGAGGGAAACTGGGTTTCCCGCCGCATGGGTAATAAAGTGCAAATAAAGTAAATGTTCATAAACTTCTTATGTCCATAACTATTCGCACGAGCGATTGATCTGCTTCAAACCAACACCGGAATATTTCTAATTAAATATTCTTCCGATGGATACTAAACACCACTGTATTACTCCTGTCTGACCCTTCGTATCAAACAAAGAGGGATTCCTCTGTTCATAAACATTCTATATTAACCAAACTTTCAGAATCTATCAAAGGGACCATGATCTACAAAATACATTATTAGTGAAAATATGTAATGATTGAGTCGCACGCTACGATCGCATAAACTCTACCGTAAATACGCATACCATGCGCCTGCGGGTGCCCGCGACTGTGAGTATGCGCACGTACGGGAGAGCGCACGCATGCGCAGCACGGACCTGTGTGAGGTGCAAATATGGTAGTGTGCATAGAGATATTTTTCTGACTTTGACAGTCCACCCTTTGGCAGTCAATAATAACTGCCACCTTCTAAAACATTTCAAAAGGAGAAAAATATATGTCAGGGGTTAATTCATTTCCATGGTTGGGTAAGGGAGGAGAGAGGAGTAGGTGGGAAGAGGGTATGACCTAGTGAGATAGCAGAAGCATGTGTGTATGAGTCCATGTTTGGGGGGGTCATGTATCATCGTGCCGTACGTGTTGTAAATCAAGCTTCGAGGTATTGCGAAGTATACATTTGAATTCCTTCTTATCCCGTGGTACGGGTCTGTGGATGGGCTGTCAAACTTTACCGAGCTCTTTTCGGATTTTGAACAAAATGGGGAGCACATTTTAGTTGATGATACATGAATGGGGGAATATGTGATTGCTGATATCTGTGCCTGTATTCCCTATACTATGTGTGTCATTACCTGAGGGTTGTAGAAATGAAGAAAAGACATAATTACGGTAAATGCGGTGGTATTCTATGTCAGGTTAATGTACATCTGTCGGTTGAAGTTTTGTTCGGTATCAGTTGAAAGTCGTCTTCTTTGCGCTGTGTTGCCCATTAGGTGTGAGCAAAAAGCTTTGTCAATGCCATTAGATTTACAAAAAATGTTGGGCTAGCGTAAGTTTAAGAATTCTAGGGAATCTGGGGATCCATGGCAAAGTTCATCAAATGTCCATATCTCAAGTGGTCAAAACTTCTTCTTTGGTCTATCCGTTGTCTGTATAGCGTCTCGTCAACTTCCTCGTCCAAGTGGGTCTTTTTATCTTGGAGAAAAACCAGAAAAACAGGTGAAAGAAACGGACCGTAGAAATCGCATTTTCATCACATCATTGTTTCTATCATTGGGTCATAAATCAAATCCAGGTTAATTACAGTTTCCTCACTCCTCAAACTCATTACCTTAGTACGACGATTGCACCTCATTAAAGCCTGACCGCATCTAAATATCAAACCGATCGTTATGATAACACCTAAGATACATAGGAGAAACTTCCCAACATCCATTATGACTCCTTGAGCCCAGTCTCCCAAACCGGAGAACCAATTTCGCGGGTTCAACCATGACACCCAACCAGTCAGCTCATTACCTACAGCAGCAAGAGTGAGATTGTGTTTTCGGCGAAATTCCCACTTCAATTGGAGAATATCGTCCATCTTTTGGTCTATGACCTCGACCGGATCCTCGGTGCTATTCGTGATATACGTGCAACATTTCACGCCGTACTGCGTTGCCAATGTAACACAATATCCGCCTGTCACAGCTGTGAGGTAATTAAGAACCATTCTATGCTGCACCAGTTCTGTTTTATAAGCTTGAAGTTCCCTTCCAGTATATCTAAACGTGTCATCATACATTTCAGTGATATTATCTAACAAATTTGCGAGCGCTGATATGTATTTATAATTTAGCACTCCTCTAGCGGTGCGGGTGAAATCTAACGCGATTAAGAATTGAATCCCGGTGGATTCACTTATCAGATCAGAGGCCGGATGCTCTGTCTTCTCTATCAGGTGCCTTTTAACAACGTGCTCGTAATGGGTGTGAGTATAAGGAGCTTGGGCACCACGATGTATGTCTTTCATTTTGTCATGTGTTACAGTCATTACTTCAGGCAATACTTTTCCAATATAACACAATCCTTCAGAGTTTGGGGCAAGCCACTTGTACGCCTTTCTCCCGCATATGAAATATGCATCATCGGGGAGAACATATGGGACGGAGAAGGACATAACCATATTACACACCTTCCAGGTGAAATCTCCTAACCCTAATTCTTCCATCTGCTTAATACACGTATCAGGTTGTACGATATGTGCACAGTATCCTGGTGATACTTCTCCAACTCTCGTAATCCTATTTCCTAAGGTGTACCTATACCGGAAAGATTTTCCTCTACTGGTTATGTGGCGTACAAGCTCTGTATCTGTAGGCATTCTATCTGCTCTATGCGAAAAGGTCATGGTGTGGTTACTCCACGACACTTCCCAATTTCCCGGCTTTCTGGGATTGGAGATGTTGAAACATAATAGGGACCTATCCACATGGTATTGGTGGAGCT
The DNA here is from genome assembly GCF_028390025.1 of Pseudophryne corroboree. Lineage (NCBI taxonomy): Eukaryota > Metazoa > Chordata > Amphibia > Anura > Myobatrachidae > Pseudophryne > Pseudophryne corroboree. The sequence goes on along the minus strand of NC_086446.1, from coordinate 81,870,646 downwards.
TCAAACTAGGAGGGCTGGAGATATTAAACCTCCTGTCCACCGGTCTCCCACCATTTAACTCAAGTACCTCCCCTATCGTTAAAGGAAATGGTACTAGCCCTGATTTGCTATGACCTTGAGGTACTTGAGAGCATACCCAACAATCTGTTTTGTTTAACACATTACCCACTAAGGAGTGATAGTCACTCAATGGATGCCGGTCCATATGGATATTAAAACTGGATTGGCATTTCTTAATGCACCCATCTTCGATGACATTGTTACAGAGCCTACAGATACAGTTTTCCTCAGCTAACAATCCGTCACAATTTCTCCTATGGTCAATGCTATCGGATCGTTTTCTGATACTCGCCTTTGCTTGTTGGTTAGGTTGATCTTGGAAAACTATGCCTCCATCTTTATCATCAGAACCCATTCCAGAACCTCTATCGACCTCCATGGTACTCTCGCCGGAACAGACTGCTCTGGTCAACATCATGGTCAACAGGAAAATCCGGATCACAGTCTCTTGGGGCAAGTCCATCTTATAGGAGGAAACGGAGAAGAATGAGAAGGAGGAAAAAGAAATTTGAGGGAGAGGGGATGGGAAGTGGAGGAAAATAATAAAAGGGAGTGGGGAGTCGACAACAGCCCTCGGTCTTCAAGGCTCAGGTGCCGCCTCAGTCCTCCTGGAACAGACACTCCAGTGATACAACCTCTACCGTCTGTTCCTTATCACGGGACTTCTCTGGATCAGCAACCTTCTTGCAGTGGGATGAATGGACCCAAGTCTCTCTCTCAGCAACCTTTAATGCTGTAGTGCTAGTCAATAAGACCTGGTATGGTCCTTCCCATCTGTCAATAAGGCAACCTGAGCGTAGAAAATTCCGTATCATTACATAATCCCCAGGTTCAATGTCATGACAATTACTATCAGGTAAATCAGGAATCACCAACTTCAGATTATCATTTTGATTCCTTAACTGTTTACTCATGTTAATCAAGTACTTTACAGTTACTTCATTGTTACATTTCAAATCATCCTGAGGGTTAATCATGACATGCGGTTGTCGACCAAACAAGATTTCAAAGGGAGACAGATTAAGAGGGGACCTGGGAGTGGTTCTGATACTGTACAATACAATGGGTAAAGCTTCTGGCCATGTCAATCCTGTCTCTGCCATCACTTTACTCAATTTATTTTTAATAGTGCTGTTCACTCTTTCGACCTTCGCACTCGCCTGTGGACGGTACGGAGTGTGCAGCTTGCTATCAATTCCCATCAACTTACACATTCCTTGAAAGACATCACCTGTAAAATGGGTACCCCTATCACTTTCGATTATTCTAGGGATACCATATCTACATACAAATTCCTGCACAATTTTCTTAGCAGTAAACATAGCGGTATTTGTAGCCGCAGGAAATGCTTCGACCCAATTTGAGAAAACATCTATACAAACAAGTACATATTTCAAATTCCGACAAGGGGGTAATTGTATAAAGTCAATTTGTATTACCTGGAAAGGGCCGCCGGCAGGTGGGATATGGGATGGTTCTGTTGGTATTGCCTTTCCAATATTCTTTCTCAAACAGGTAAGGCATGACATTGCTCTTTTACTCGCATGAGAGGAGAATCCTGGGGCGCACCAATAGGCTCTTACCAATTTGCACATCCCTTCCTTGCCTAGATGAGTCAGCCCGTGAGCTGCTTCAGCCAGACATGGAAGATATGCTCTGGGGGCCACTGGTTTACCATGTCCATCCGTCCAGAGTCCTGAGGACTCCTGGCCACATCCCTTTGCCTTCCAGACTGCCTTTTCCTGTGTGGAACACAAATTTTGCATTTCACACAACTTCTGTGTGTTAATGGTATTAAATACCATCAATTGTGTGGTGTCTGTCTGTATGGGGGTAGCAGCTGCTAACTTAGCAGCTTCGTCCGCTCGGCTGTTACCAAGTGATACCGGGTCTTGGCTATATGTGTGTGCTTTACATTTGATAACAGCCACTCTGTCGGGTTCCTGTATCGCTGTTAGAAGCCTTTTTATGTGAGCTGCATGCGCTACCGGTGTACCAGCTGCCGTCATGAAATTTCTGAGGCGCCATAGGGCTCCGAAATCATGGACTACCCCGAATGCGTATCTAGAATCGGTGTAGATATTGGCTGACTTACCCTTAGCCAATTCACATGCTCTGGTTAGGGCGACCAGTTCAGCAACCTGGGCTGAGTGAGGTGGGCCTAGCGGTTCCGCTTCTATGGTGTCTTGGTCATCTACGACTGCGTATCCAGTACACAAGTCTCCCGAGTCTGACTGTCTATGGCAACTACCGTCCGTGTAGAACGTGAGTTCTGCATCTTTCAGTGGGTTGTCACTGATGTCAGGCCTTGCGGTAAAATTTTGGGTCAAATATTCCATACAATCATGTGTATCTTCCTTTGTATTAAATCCTCCTTCCCCATCACTCTCACCTTCCACCCTTTGTGCCTGACCAGGCACACCTGGGAGATACGTTGCAGGATTTAATGCACTGCATCTCCTTATGGTGATGTTTACGGGGGCCATTAGTGCCAATTCCCATCTTGTAAACCTCGCTGATGAGACGTGTCTGGTTTGGGCAGAATTCAATAAGGCTGATACTGCATGTGGCGTATGGATTGTGAGGTTGTGGCCTAGCACGACATCTTCGCTTTTTGTCACTAGCAATGCTTTCGCAGCAACGCTTCGCAAGCATGTGGGGAGGGATCGCGCTACCGTGTCTAGCTGAGCGCTGTAGTATGCAACTGGCCTGCTGGCATCACCGTGTTTTTGGGTTAGTACACCTGCCGCGCAACCAGCACTTTCTGTTCCGTATAGTTCAAAGGGTTTCCCATAGTCTGGCATACCTAGTGCTGGTGCCTGCGTTAGGCACTGTTTGAGTCTCTCAAATGCTGTTTCGGACTCGTCTGTATGCGAAATCCTATCAGGTTTGTTTGAGGAGACCATTTCCTGCAAAGGTAACGCCAAAATGGAAAACCCTGGGATCCAATTACGGCAATACCCACACATTCCTAAAAACGTTCTGATCTGTTGCTGGGTTTGTGGCAGAGTCATGTCTCTAATTGCTTGGATTCTATCAGCGGTCAGGTGTCTCAGTCCTTATGTTAGACAGTGTCCCAAATATTTTACCTTAGTTTGGCATAATTGTAACTTGTCTTTGGACACCTTGTGTCCGGTGTCTGAAAGATGAAACAGGAGCTGTTTCGTATCCTCCAGAGATGCTTCCAGTGAATCTGAACACAGTAATAAATCGTCCACATACTGTATCAATACTGATCCACTGTCTGGTTGGAAAGACTGTAAACAATCATGCAAAGCCTGAGAAAATATACTTGGACTATCTATGAAACCTTGGGGTAATCGAGTCCACGTGTATTGGACTCCTCTGTATGTGAATGCAAACAAATATTGGCTGTCAGGGTGCAGAGGTACCGAAAAGAAAGCGGAGCAGAGGTCAATAACAGTGAAAAATTTGGCAGTGGGAGGGATTTGCATTAGGATGACAGCTGGATTTGGCACTACGGGAAACTGACTCTCAACTATTTTGTTAATCCCCCTTAGATCCTGCACTAGTCTGTAACCCCTCCCCCCACTCTTTTTCACAGGGAAGATGGGACTATTAGCAGTGCTGGACGTTCTTACCAGAATGCCCTGTTGTAGCAAGCGCTCTATTACTGGGTAAACTCCTAACTCCACCTCTGGCTTCAGAGGGTACTGTGGGATTTTTGGAGCTATCCTACCATCTTTTACTTGTACAACTACTGGAGCTACGTTTGCCATTAATCCAGTGTCTTGTCCGTCTTTTGTCCAAAGTGACTCTGGTATCTGAGATGTCATCTCTTCTATTTGGGATGGATTCCTATTTGTCATAATGGTATGTGACATTAATTTTGATGGGGAGTCTAACATGTCTCGCACTTCCTGAGCGTGTTTCTCAGGTATGTCCAAGAATACACCTTCAGGAGTACAATAAATGACGCACCCCATTTTACACAGTAAGTCTCTTCCCAGGAGATTGGTTGGTGCCGATGCAGCCAGCAAAAAGGAATGCTTGGTATGCAAAGGCCCTATTGTAATCTCGGCTGGTTTGCTAACAGGGTAGTGCTGGACTACTCCTGTTACTCCCATGGCTGGAATTGTCCTACCAGTGGTTCTCATGCCCACTGTCGAATTTATCACTGACTTGGCCGCCCCTGTGTCTACAAGAAAGTTTAAAGTTTTACCAGCTACATTAATTGCGATCTCGGGTTCACTTCCAATGTTGGCAATTAATTTTACTGGCTGCAGATTACAGGTATGGCCACACCCCTATTGGGTATGGTGACCTCCCTGAATCCCGCTGGCAGCAACTACTTGTGAGGGAGATAGTTGGGAACTACCAGAGGCATGCCAGTCTCTGTTTGGGGGATATCTTTTTGTTTCCCCTGTATGTGGCTCATAACTCCGTTTCTGCGGACCTTGCTCCCAATGTCGTGTGTCGTGTCGTTGTCTAGGGGGTTGGTATGAGTTTCGTGGATTCTTTACTCTACAATCTCGTGCCATGTGTCCCTGTTTGTGACAAGAATAACAAGTAACCATACTTGACTTACCCACAGGATTTGGTGATACAAACAAAGGCTGCCTTGTGGTCAGGGCCTGTATACTTACTGACATTAATTTATCACCTTGTTGTTCCCTGTGTCTGGTGATGTTTCTATCGTGATCAATAGCAGCCTCTCTCAAAGTAGCCACAGACAGACCTCGCCAACATGGTTGTGTGGTCTGTACCCTAGTCTTCAATGACTCTTTTAAACCATCCATCAGTACCGATACTGCTACTTCCCGATGGTTTGTGTCTGTTTTAATGTCCTCTATGCCTGTGTATTTTGCCATTTCTAATAATGCTCTGTGAAAATACTCTGCAGCTGTCTCTGACTCCTTCTGTTTAATGGAGAATATCTTATTCCATTTAGCTACTGCTGGGAAATACTCTTTTAACTGCAAGTTTATTCTTTTCACATTATCTTGGTTGTACACATCTGTAAGAGGTACATCATGATCTAGTCCGCAATCAGCTAAAAATTGAGTTGCGTCGACATTTGAGGGTAAACATGCTCTCAGCAATATCTGCCAGTCTTTATTGTTGGGCTCTGCAGTGTTACCTAAGTCTCTGATGTATTTTTGACTGGCAACTAAGTCTTTTCTAGGGTCAGGAAATTCAGACACTATGGTCCTTAATTCCATTCGGGAAAATGGAGTGTACATGGCAATGTTCCTAATGGGAGTGGCTCCTGATGCGTCTGTTTTCCCATTTGGCACTGCTATTACTCTAACAGGTGTAATTCTAACAACCTCATTCTGTGTAGATTCTACAGGCTGTGGTGAAATAGTTTCAGCATAATGCATGGTGCCGTACTTACCAGTTGATACGACCTCACCTATCCCTCCGCTAGGGGCCTTTACTAATCTCGTGGGTGGAGCTGTGCCTACTGTGGTCTCTGCTATGGTGGCTGCTAGAGAGAGCGCTGAAATCGTTGCCGATTCGTCCTCTTGATCACACTCCTGAGGAAAGTTCAAAACAGGGTACAACTTGCACGGGTTAATACTTGCATGGGTTAATGGGTTAACATTATCATTAACATTTACACAGTTACTAAGTGATTTTGTGTTACACCTTAGTGCGTCTTTCTCCGCAATCAACTTCTCTCCTGATATATATGGTGGCGGTAGGGCCGTGGCAATCAGTTTTCTGTTAGAGCCAGATCCCGCCGCCTGAGCCAAACCTCTCTGTATCTCACCTTCCTGTTGCCACAACTGTAAATAATCATAATGCTGGATTCGTCTCTTTGTTGATTTTATGAGACATATCCTCCTCCTTAAATTTTGTAACACTTCTGAGCTGAAGCTCCCTACTCTTGGGAATTTCTCCCCGTCATGTACAGTCATTCTCTCCCATTCATCACATAAAGTTTCTGTGTGACTTCCATATTTCTCACACATTATATACCTGGCCGACCCAATTGGTCGGACCACTGAATCAACCCGAACCGAGGTTGATCGCCCCCTACCTGAACAAGTGGCCCCCATAGTTCGAAAGTGTTGCTTTATTTAGCCAACCCTTACGAAAAACCAAATGTCAACAATAGGCTGACGGTGGCGGTTTACCGAGTACCCCACTCACTCGCCCACGCCGACCAATACGACCTGATCACACCGATATGGTGCTGGCGTACTCGACCTAGGGCCCCTGCGACCTGAACCTCTATTTACTGGAACCTGCGAGGGTTATCCGAAGAACACTTACTCTTTCCAGTAACTATTGGTTGCTGGATAGTTCCTGAGTGAGCAGCGAACTTCCCTTAAAATAAAAAAAATTACACAAATCACGTTAGAGTGTACAGATAGCGTTTGTGACCCCTTTACTCTAATGGTATTAGGTCAGATTACTAACTACTGCACACACTTACGTGCGGTCCAGTCGTTCAGTACACAAACAACTAAGCTTATGTACGGAAAGACCAATGGAATCGAAACTTACGACTGCGAATTCCTTCAGCCAGAGCTTATATGGCCTATATGGGTGTTGCACCAACCCTTTTCGGTGTTGTGCCTGTGAACTGTATAGCGGACTTCCTTGTCGGCTGTACCTGGACCTCCTGGTCTGTTATGACCTCCTGGTCTTGTTACAGTATGACCTCCTGGTCTTGTTACAGTATGACCTCCTGGTCTGCTATACTCTAATGCTCAAAATTGTATATTTAACCAGAGATGCCTCCCTAGCCACCGTGCACGTCACTTACACGCATGTACCTCACGAGTACTCGACTTTTCTTGTGGTTCAACCTTTAAAAATTGTAAAAACACTCACTCATCACATGTACACTTTTGTTTCTATTTCTATTTCTGCGCAGAAATTTTTCTTCAGATCAGGTGTGTTACCAATTAGGAGCAGGATCTGTTAATTAAATTTCGGACACCCAAAAATAGACTTGCGTTATTTCTCGCCTCGCGTTATTTATCGCTTTGCGTTATTTATCGCTTTGCGTTAAAAATCAACTTATCGTGACTTGAGCTACGTGGGCGTAACCGGACGCTCCGTTGCGTAACGTACGCTGCGTGCGTCGGCCTTTGGATTGCGTACGCAGGTCTTTGTTAGAGACACGTATACGCAAAGCAAAGATCCACCGTAACACAATTTATACTTTTATCAATGTAGATGATCCTTGATCATCTACCACACAACACACTGACTTCGCCTTATCTCCCAGGCAAAACTGTGTGTTTTGTCTATCTTTTAACTATATTACCTTTACTCTTAAACTATGAAATAACGGCAAATCTTTTTTTAGCACTTCTATCAACTATAAAACTGGCAGACAGGAGAGTGATATACGAAAATGAAAAAGAAAAGGAAATGCAGATATATATATGTGTGCGTGCGTGTGTACGCAAGACAGAAAAATAAACAGTTTTAAAAGACACTAGCGTTTTGTTCTTACCTCCGGTTCCCGGATTCCTTCAGCACTCTTTACCTAAGCGAAGCAGACGCTTATCCTGTCAGCACTACGAGGGATACAACCTCCCGCCCTTTGCTGAGGGATAATGTCTGCTGATCTACCTAGTGCAGATATGTGAAGGACGGGCGAGCCGCCAATTGATAAAGCTAAATATTTATCGTATATAAAACACTTTAAGAGGTCTAAGAACACTGTACGCTATCTACGTAAGAAGGGTACGCAAGTTGTGTAGCGATCGCTCAACCGTAGTCGAGACGCTCAAGCGTCACATTCGCTTACGGCCCAGTGATCACAGGCAGGCACGCTATTGGCTGCCGACTAACGTAATGATTCGCTATAGCGTAGCGTACGCTCGGGACCACGAGGAGATCACCAGCGGTGCAGACGCTTACAACGTTAAACCTTTATATCTATACCTTTAACGACGAGATACACAGTATACCTTAGTGTGGAGACAGAGTGTAAGTGCAACCTGGTGTAACCTGATTAACTACAAAGCTGCTTGAGCGTCACCGACGCTCAGAGAATACTTAACCCTTATAAAGAATACACAGATACCTGGGCTTAGGGTCCAAAACCTATTATATGTATTATAACTATTATACTTGCAAAAGGAATCACAGTACAAAGCATACACTACAATATAACATAAACCAACTAACCAGATAAACTAGACAGGAAATACAATTCAATATAATTAAAGGAAAATACGAGAGAAAGAGTAGAGAGAGAGAGACAGAGAGAGAGAGAGATGGCTCACAGTAAGACAATATGATTACGGAGAAAACTTACGCACAAGGGGAACGATCGCATGCGCCTCGATATCCAGCTCCCGATTATCAGCAATGAGAACCGTTGAAGAGAGAGAACTGGATACGGTCGGCCTGCCTATTTATGCCCCACACACAATACAATTCAATGGTCCCTACAATCTCATTGTTCATTGGACATAGGAATTCGGCTTCGTATTATAACAAAAGGTCATAGGTTGATTCATACAGGTGGGCTGTGACTATTTCCAACTGCTCAGGTGGGAGGGAAACTGGGTTTCCCGCCGCATGGGTAATAAAGTGCAAATAAAGTAAATGTTCATAAACTTCTTATGTCCATAACTATTCGCACGAGCGATTGATCTGCTTCAAACCAACACCGGAATATTTCTAATTAAATATTCTTCCGATGGATACTAAACACCACTGTATTACTCCTGTCTGACCCTTCGTATCAAACAAAGAGGGATTCCTCTGTTCATAAACATTCTATATTAACCAAACTTTCAGAATCTATCAAAGGGACCATGATCTACAAAATACATTATTAGTGAAAATATGTAATGATTGAGTCGCACGCTACGATCGCATAAACTCTACCGTAAATACGCATACCATGCGCCTGCGGGTGCCCGCGACTGTGAGTATGCGCACGTACGGGAGAGCGCACGCATGCGCAGCACGGACCTGTGTGAGGTGCAAATATGGTAGTGTGCATAGAGATATTTTTCTGACTTTGACATTACAGAGCAGGAAAACTGGGGGTTTAAACTTAATTGTTTCCTAACACTGAAAGCAACCATTGTGTTGGGAACCAGGATTAGACACAATCATCTGCCTTCATCCCATGGTAACCCGTTAGTGCCCTCAGGAGGGGCTCATCAATAACTGTATATTTCGGCTTTATTTAGGCATTGCGTCAACAATATTGCTCTTCAAAAATTAATTGTGCCCTCATCCGTGATCAGAACCTTTGTGACAAAATAGTGAACGCTAAAGCCCAAAGTCTCATGACTGTATCAGTGATAGTAAACAGGAAACATATGCTGCATTCAGATCGCAAATGGCGGATCCTACCCGGTAAGAGAAACGTGTACTTACCGGGTGGGATCCGGCATTTGCGCTCCGTTGCTGGCTTTCCGACCCGGCAATATACCGGGCCGGTTGCCATAGCAGCGGAGGGCGCAGCAGCAGCAGGGGCGGAGGCGGCGCCGGGAGATGAGCTCCTCTCCTGCGCCGCCTCTGCCTATGCTGTGAATGGGAGCCGTGTCGCATCGGAACGGCTCCCATTCACACTGCACCTGACCCGGTAATAATCCTTCTTTTTTACCGGGTTGAATTACCGGGTCAGGCGACCCGCTAATTCACCAAAGGACCTTTCACACCGCACATGGACCCGTTTCGACAAGGCAATATGCAGTGTCGATACCGGGTTTTTAGTGCGATGTGAAAGGGGTACTGTGAGCTCCTGTGAGGACTGTGGGACTGATGTTATTATATAAGAGTAGGATGGTACACGGTTTTTAGGTCGACCTCACTTAGTTCGACAGTCATTAGATCGACCACTATTGCATTAGGTCGGCATTGTCATTAGGTCAACATGACAAAGGCGATATATGAAAAGGTTGACATGACTTTTTACAGTTTTTTTTTTCATTTCCTTCAACTTTGTCTTATTTTACGATCCACGTGGACTACTACTGGGAAGAGTAACCTGTGCCGAGGGCATCGGTAGTTTGATCGACATGCGGAGGGACGCGGTGCACTAACTTGGTTTCCCAGTCACTTTAAAAAGAAAATTACGCCAAAAACACTCTAAAAAGCCATGTCCACCTTTTCCGTGTCGACATGATGACTGTGTCGACCTTTTCAGGTGTTGACCTAGTCACTGTCGTCTAATAGTGGTCAACCTAATGAGTGTCAACCCAACAATCCACACCAGAGTAGGATATCAAGTGAGCAGTATGAGGTGGCATTAGGAGGATATCAGGTGAGCAGTATGAGGAGGCATTAGAGGGATATCAGGTGAGGGATATGAGGAAGCATTAGCAGGATATCAGGTGAGAGCTATGAGGCGGCATTAGGAGGCATTAGAGGGACATCTGGTGAGCGGTATGAGGAGGCAGCATTAGGAGGATATCAGGTGAGCGGTATGAGGTAGCATTAGGAGGATATCAGGTCAGCGGTATGAGGCAGCATTAGGAGAATATAAAGTGAACGGTATGAGGAGGCATTAGGAGGATATCAGGTTAGCAGTATGAGGAGGCAAAAGGAGGAAATCAGGTGAGCGGTATGAGGAGGCAAAAGGAGGATATCAGGTGAGTGGTGTGAGGCAGCATTAGGAGGAAATCAGGTGAGCGGTATGAGGCAGCATTAGGAGAGTTATGAGGAGGCAATAGGAGGATATCAGGTGAGCCATATGAGGAGGTATTAGGAGGATATCAGGTGAGGGATATGAGGAGGCATTAGGAGGATATCAGGTGAGAGATATGAGGCAGCATTAGGAGGATATCAGGTGAGAGATATGAGGCAACATTAGGAGAATAATAAGATTTTACTTACCGATAAATCTATTTCTCGGAGTCCGTAGTGGATGCTGGGGTTCCTGAAAGGACCATGGGGAATAGCGGCTCCGCAGGAGACAGGGCACAAAAAGTAAAGCTTTTCCAGATCAGGTGGTGTGCACTGGCTCCTCCCCCTATGACCCTCCTCCAGACTCCAGTTAGGTACTGTGCCCGGACGAGCGTACACAATAAGGGAGGATTTTGAATCCCGGGTAAGACTCATACCAGCCACACCAATCACACCGTACAACTTGTGATCTAAACCCAGTTAACAGTATGATAACAGCGGAGCCTCTGAAAGATGGCTTCCTTCAACAATAACCCGAATTAGTTAACAATAACTATGTACAATTATTGCAGATAATCCGCACTTGGGATGGGCGCCCAGCATCCACTACGGACTCCGAGAAATAGATTTATCGGTAAGTAAAATCTTATTTTCTCTATCGTCCGAGTGGATGCTGGGGTTCCTGAAAGGACCATGGGGATTATACCAAAGCTCCCAAACGGGCGGGAGAGTGCGGATGACTCTGCAGCACCGAATGAGAGAACTCCAGGTCCTCCTTAGCCAGAGTATCAAATTTGTAAAATTTTACAAACGTGTTCTCCCCTGACCACGTAGCTGCTCGGCAAAGTTGTAATGCCGAGACCCCTCGGGCAGCCGCCCAAGATGAGCCCACCTTCCTTGTGGAGTGGGCCTTTACAGATTTAGGCTGTGGCAGGCCTGCCACAGAATGTGCAAGTTGGATTGTGCTACAGATCCAACGAGCAATCGTCTGCTTAGACGCAGGAGCACCCATCTTGTTGGGTGCATACAATATAAACAACGAGTCAGATTTTCTGACTCCAGCTGTCCTTGCAATATATATTTTTAATGCTCTGACAGCGTCCAGTAACTTGGAGTCCTCCAAGTCACTTGTAGCCGCAGGCACTACAATAGGCTGGTTCAGATGAAATGCTGACACCACCTTAGGGAGAAAATGCGGACGAGTCCGCAGTTCTGCCCTGTCCGAATGGAAAATCAGATATGGGCTTTTGTAAGATAAAGCTGCCAGTTCTGACACTCTCCTGGCCGAAGCCAGGGCTAGAAGCATGGTCACTTTCCATGTGAGATATTTCAAATCCACCTTCTTTAGTGGTTCAAACCAATGAGATTTTAGAAAGTCCAAAACCACATTGAGATCCCACGGTGCCACTGGAGGCACCACAGGAGGCTGTATATGTAGCACTCCCTTAACAAAGGTCTGGACTTCAGGGACTGAAGCCAATTCTTTTTGAAAGAAAATCGACAGGGCCGAAATTTGAACCTTAATAGATCCCAATTTGAGACCCATAGACAATCCTGATTGCAGGAAATGTAGGAATCGACCCAGTTGAAATTCCTCCGTCGGAGCACTCCGATCTTCGCACCACGCAACATATTTTCGCCAAATTCGGTGATAATGTTGCACGGTTACTTCCTTCCTTGCTTTAATCAAAGTAGGAATGACTTCTTCCGGCATGCCTTTTTCCTTTAGGATCCGGCGTTCAACCGCCATGCCGTCAAACGCAGCCGCGGTAAGTCTTGAAACAGACAGGGACCCTGCTGAAGCAAGTCCCTCCTTAGAGGTAGAGGCCACGGATCTTCCGTGATCATCTCTTGAAGTTCCGGGTACCAAGTCCTTCTTGGCCAATCCGGAACCACTAGTATCGTCCTTACGCCTCTTTGCCGTATAATTCTCAATACTTTTGGTATGAGAGGCAGAGGAGGAAACACATACACCGACTGGTACACCCAAGGCGTTACCAGCGCGTCCACAGCTATTGCCTGCGGATCTCTTGACCTGGCGCAATACCTGTCCAGTTTTTTGTTGAGGCGAGACGCCATCATGCCCACCATTGGTCTTTCCCAACGGGTTACCAGCAAGTGGAAGACTTCTGGATGAAGTCCCCACTCTCCCGGGTGAAGATCGTGTCTGCTGAGGAAGTCTGCTTCCCAGTTGTCCACTCCCGGGATGAACACTGCTGACAGTGCTATCACATGATTCTCTGCCCAGCGAAGAATCCTTGCAGCTTCTGCCATTGCACTCCTGCTTCTTGTGCCGCCCTGTCTGTTCACATGGGCGACTGCCGTGATGTTGTCCGACTGGATCAACACCGGTTTTCCCTGAAGCAGAGGTTCTGCCTGGCTTAGAGCATTGTATATTGCTCTTAGTTCCAGAATGTTTATGTGAAGAGACGTTTCCAGGCTCGTCCATACTCCCTGGAAGTTTCTTCCTTGTGTGACTGCTCCCCAGCCTCTCAGGCTGGCGTCCGTGGTCACCAGGATCCAATCCTGTATGCCGAATCTGCGGCCCTCCAATAGATGAGCACTCTGCAACCACCACAGAAGAGACACCCTTGTCCTTGGAGACAGGGTTATCCGCAGGTGCATCTGAAGATGCGACCCTGACCATTTGTCCAACAGATCCCTTTGGAAAATTCTTGCGTGGAATCTGCCGAATGGAATTGCTTCGTAAGAAGCCACCATTTTTCCCAGGACACTTGTGCATTGATGTACAGACACCTTTCCTGGTTTTAGGAGGTTCCTGACAAGCTCGGATAACTCCTTGGCTTTTTCCTCCGGGAGAAAAACCTTTTTCTGAACCGTGTCCAGAATCATCCCTAGGAACAGCAGACGAGTTGTCGGCATTAACTGGGATTTTGGAATATTCAGAATCCACCCGTGCTGTTTTAGCACTTCTTGCGACAGTGCTAATCCCATCTCTAGCTGTTCTCTGGACCTTGCCCTTATTAGGAGATCGTCCAAGTATGGGATAATTAATATGCCTTTTCTTCGAAGAAGAATCATCATCTCGGCCATTACCTTTGTAAAGACCCGAGGTGCCGTGGACAAACCAAACGGCAGCGTCTGAAACTGATAGTGACAGTTTTGTACAACGAACCTGAGGTACCCCTGGTGTGAGGGGTAAATTGGAACGTGGAGATACGCATCCTTGATGTCCAAGGATACCATAAAGTCCCCTTCTTCCAGGTTCGCTATCACTGCTCTGAGTGACTCCATCTTGAACTTGAACTTCTTTATGTACAGGTTCAAGGACTTCAGATTTAGAATAGGCCTTACCGAGCCATCCGGCTTCGGTACCACAAAAAGAGTGGAATAATACCCCTTCCCTTGTTGTAGAAGAGGTACCTTGACTATCACCTGCTGAGAGTACAGCTTGTGAATGGCTTCCAAAACCGTCTCCCTTTCGGAGGGGGACGTTGGTAAAGCAGACTTCAGGAAACGGCGAGGTGGATCTGTCTCTAATTCCAACCTGTACCCCTGAGATATTATCTGCAGGATCCAGGGATCTACCTGCGAGTGAGCCCACTGCGCGCTGTAATTTTTGAGACGACCACCCACCGTCCCCGAGTCCGCTTGAGAAGCCCCAGCGTCATGCTGAGGCTTTTGTAGAAGCCGGGGAAGGCTTCTGTTCCTGGGAAGGAGCTGCCTGTTGCTGTCTCTTCCCTCGACCTCTGCCTCGTGGCAGATATGAATAGCCCTTTGCTCTCTTATTTTTAAAGGAACGAAAGGGCTGCGGTTGAAAAGTCGGTGCCTTTTTCTGTTGGGGAGTGACTTGAGGTAGAAAGGTGGATTTCCCGGCTGTAGCCGTGGCCACCAAATCTGATAGACCGACTCCAAATAACTCCTCCCCTTTATACGGCAAAACTTCCATATGTCGTTTTGAATCCGCATCGCCTGTCCACTGTCGCGTCCATAAAGCTCTTCTGGCCGAAATGGACATAGCACTTACCCGTGATGCCAGTGTGCAGATATCCCTCTGTGCATCACGCATATAAAGAAATGCATCCTTTATTTGTTCTAACGACAGTAAAATATTGTCCCTGTCCAGGGTATCAATATTTTCAATCAGGGACTCTGACCAAACTACCCCAGCACTGCACATCCAGGCAGTCGCTATAGCTGGTCGTAGTATAACACCTGCATGTGTGTATATACTTTTTTGGATATTTTCCATCCTCCTATCTGATGGATCTTTAAGTGCGGCCGTCTCAGGAGAGGGTAACGCCACTTGTTTAGATAAGCGTGTTAGCGCCTTGTCCACCCTAGGAGGTGTTTCCCAGCGCTCCCTAACCTCTGGCGGGAAAGGGTATAATGCCAATAATTTCTTTGAAATTATCAGCTTTTTATCAGGGGCAACCCACGCTTCATTACACACGTCATTTAATTCTTCTGATTCAGGAAAAACTATAGGTAGTTTTTTCACACCCCACATAATACCCTGTTTAGTGGTACCTGTAGTATCAGCTAAATGTAACGCCTCCTTCATTGCCAAAATCATATAACGTGTGGCCCTACTGGAAAATACGGTTGATTCGTCACCGTCACCACTGGAGTCAGTGCCTGTGTCTGGGTCTGTGTCGACCGACTGAGGCAAAGGGCGTTTCACAGCCCCTGACGGTGTTTGAGTCGCCTGGACAGGCACTAATTGATTGTCCGGCCGTCTCATGTCGTCAAACGACTGCTTTAGCGTGTTGACACTATCCCGTAGTTCCATAAATAAAGGCATCCATTCTGGTGTCGACTCCCTAGGGGGTGACATCCTCATATTTGGCAATTGCTCCGCCTCCACACCAATATCGTCCTCATACATGTCGACACACACGTACCGACACACAGCAGACACACAGGGAATGCTCCTAACGAAGACAGGACCCACTAGCCCTTTGGGGAGACAGAGGGAGAGTTTGCCAGCACACACCAAAAGCGCTATATATAACAGGGATAGCCTTATAATAAGTGCTCCCTTATAGCTGCTTTATATATATCAAAATATCGCCATAAATTTGCCCCCCCTCTCTGTTTTACCCTGTTTCTGTAGTGCAGTGCAGGGGAGAGACCTGGGAGCCGTCCTGACCAGCGGAGCTGTGAGAGGAAATGGCGCCGTGTGCTGAGGAGATAGGCCCCGCCCCTTTTCCGGCGGGCTCGTCTCCCGCTATTTAGTGAATCCAGGCAGGGGTTAAATATCTCCATATAGCCTCTGGGGGCTATATGTGAGGTATTTTTAGCCTTTATATAGGTTACATTTGCCTCCCAGGGCGCCCCCCCCCAGCGCCCTGCACCCTCAGTGACTGCGTGTGAAGTGTGCTGAGAGGAAAATGGCGCACAGCTGCAGTGCTGTGCGCTACCTTTAGAAGACTGCAGGAGTCTTCAGCCGCCGATTCTGGACCTCTTCTGACTTCAGCATCTGCAAGGGGGCCGGCGGCGCGGCTCCGGTGACCATCCAGGCTGTACCTGTGATCGTCCCTCTGGAGCTGATGTCCAGTAGCCAAGAAGCCAATCCATCCTGCACGCAGGTGAGTTCACTTCTTCTCCCCTCAGTCCCTCGTTGCAGTGATCCTGTTGCCAGCAGGACTCACTGTAAAATAAAAAACCTAAGCTAAACTTTTTCTAAGCAGCTCTTTAGGAGAGCCACCTAGATTGCACCCTTCTCGGCCGGGCACAAATATCTAACTGGAGTCTGGAGGAGGGTCATAGGGGGAGGAGCCAGTGCACACCACCTGATCTGGAAAAGCTTTACTTTTTGTGCCCTGTCTCCTGCGGAGCCGCTATTCCCCATGGTCCTTTCAGGAACCCCAGCATCCACTAGGACGATAGAGAAATAAAGTTAACGGTATGAGGAGGTATTAGGAGGATATCAGGTGAGGGATATGAGGCAGCATTAGAAGGATATCAGGAGTGTGTAATGAGGAGGCATTAGGGGGATATCAGGTGAGCGGTATGAGGAGGCATTAGGAGGATATCAGGTGAGCGGTATGAGGAGGCATTAGGGGGATATCAGGTGAGCGGTATGAGGAGGCATTAGGAGGATATCAGGTGAGAGATATGAGGCAGCATTAGGAGGATATCAGGTGAGAGGTATGAGGCAGCATTAGAAGGATATCAGGAGTGTGTAATGAGGAGGCATTAGGGGGATATCAGGTGAGCGGTATGAGGAGGATATCATGTGAGGACTATGAGGAGGCATAAAGGAGATATCAGGTGAGCGGTATGAGGCAGCATTAGGAGGATATCAGGTGAGCGGTATGAGGCAGCATTAGGATAATATAAAGTGAACGGTATGAGGAGGCAATAGGAGGATATCAGGTGAGCGGTATGAGGAGGTATTAGGAGGATATCAGGTGAGGGATATGAGGCAGCATTAGGAGGATATCAGGAGTGCGTAATGAGGAGGCATTAGGGTAGGGGTGGGCAAAATGCAGCCCGCGGGCCGGATGCGGCCCGCAAACCGATCTTGCCCGGCCCACTGCCTCCCACCAGCGAGCAATGACAAGCGGCCTGACCGGCTGAGCTGCTTGTCATTGCTCTGCACTGCAGTACCTCCAAGCTGCCAGTGGCGCCTCCCTCCCCTGCTGCTGTGTTGTAGCAGCCTCCTCCAGAGTCCCCAGTGACAACGGCTGATTCAGCCGAGAAGGGGGCGGGGCTACGTGCCGATGAGGGGGCGGAGCTACACGGGACCTCAGGGGGCGGGGCTACACGGGACAAGAGCCAGACTGCTACATAACAGATCCATCCTTCCTGCCACTGCCAGCCAAATCAGAGAGTAAATGGGAAAAGTGAAAGAAAGTGTGTGTGTGTGTGTGATAGTGTGCATATATTTGTGTGTGCGGGCAGTGGCGTCAGACTGTTTTTAGGTTTGGGGGAGAGATCTTTAGCTCTCGCTGTACCAACCCCTCCCGTGTTCTATCACCATGTCACCCCCATGTTCTGTCACTATGTAACCCCCCCCCCCCTGTGTTCTGTCACTGAGTCACCCCCCCCCCATGTTCTGTCACTGTCACCCCCACTGTGTTCTGTCACTGTCACCCCCGTGTTCTGTCACTATGTCACACCCCCCGTGTTCTATCACTGAGTCACCTCCTCGTGTTCTGTCACTGTGTCAAACCCCCGTGTTCCGTCACTGTGTCACCTCCCCGTGTTCTGTCACTGTCACCCTCCCCCCGTGTTCTGTCACTATGTCACACCCCCCATGTTCTGTCACTGTGTCACCTCCCTGTGTTCTGTCACTGTGTCACACCCCCGTGTTCTGTCACTGTGTCACCTCCCCGTGTTCTGTCGCTGTCAACCCCACCATGTTCTGTCACCATGTCACCCCCCCAGTGTTCTGTCACTGTGTCACCCCTCATGTTCTGTCACTGTGTCACACCCCCCGTGTTCTGTCACTGTGTCACCTCCCCGTGTTCTGTCACTGTCACCCCCCCCCCCCCGTGTTCTGTCACTATGTAACACCCCCAATGTTCTGTCACTGTGTCACACCCCCCATGTTCTGTCGCTGTCTCACCTCCCCGTGTTCTGTCGCTGTCAACACCACCATGTTCTGTCACCCCCCCGTGTTCTGTCACTGTCACCCCCACCGTGTTTTGTCACCCCCCCTCCCCGTGTTCTTTCACTGTGTCACCCCCCCCATGTACTGTCACCGTGTCACACATCCGTGTTCTGTCACTGTCACCCCCACCGTGTTCTGTCACTGTGTCACATCCCCCGTGTTCTGTCACTGTCACCCCCCTCCCCGTGTTCTGTCACCGTGTCACCCCCACCATGTTCTGTCACTGTCACCCCCCCCTCCCCGTGTTCTTTCACTGTGTCACACCCCCCATGTTCTGTCACCGTGTCTCCCCCCCCGTGTTCTGTCACTGTCACCCCCCCCCCGTGTTCTGTCACTGTGTCACCCCCACTGTTTTCTGTCACTGTGTCACACACCCGTGTTCTGTCACTGTCACCCCCCCTCCCCGTGTTCTGTCACCCCCACCGTGTTCTGTCACTGTGTCACACACCCGTGTTCTGTCACAGTGTCAGCATTAGGAGGATATCAGGAGTGCGTAATGAGGAGGCATTAAGGTAGGGGTGGGCAAAATGCAGCCCGCGGGCCGGATGCGGCCCGCAAACCGATCTTGCCCGGCCCACTGCCTCCCACCAGCGAGCAATGACAAGCGGCCTGACCGGCTGAGCTGCTTGTCATTGCTCTGCACTGCAGTACCTCCAAGCTGCCAGTGGCGCCTCCCTCCCCTGCTGCTGTGTTGTAGCAGCCTCCTCCAGAGTCCCCAGTGACAACGGCTGATTCAGCCGAGAAGGGGGCGGGGCTACGTGCCGATGAGGGGGCGGGGCTACACGGGACCTCAGGGGGCGGGGCTACACGGGACAAGAGCCAGACTGCTACAGAACAGATCCATCCTTCCTGCCACTGCCAGCCAAATCAGAAAGTAAATGGGAAAAGTGAAAGAAAGTGTGTGTGATAGTGTGCATATATTTGTGTGTGCGGGCAGTGGCGTCAGACTGTTTTTAGGTTTGGGGGAGAGATCTTTAGCTCTCGCTGTACCAACCCCTCCCGTGTTCTATCACCATGTCACCCCCATGTTCTGTCACTATGTAACCCCCCCCCCCCTGTGTTCTGTCACTGAGTCACCCCCCCCCCACCTCCCCGTGTTCTGTCACTGTCACCCCCCCCCCGTGTTCTGTCACTATGTAACACCCCCAATGTTCTGTCACTGTGTCACACCCCCCATGTTCTGTCGCTGTCTCACCTCCCCGTGTTCTGTCGCTGTCAACACCACCATGTTCTGTCACCCCCCCGTGTTCTGTCACTGTCACCCCCACCGTGTTTTGTCACCCCCCCTCCCCGTGTTCTTTCACTGTGTCACCCCCCCCATGTTCTGTCACCGTGTCACACATCCGTGTTCTGTCACTGTCACCCCCACCGTGTTCTGTCACTGTGTCACACCCCCCGTGTTCTGTCACTGTCACCCCCCTCCCCGTGTTCTGTCACCGTGTCACCCCCACCATGTTCTGTCACTGTCACCCCCCCTCCCCG
This sequence comes from Pseudophryne corroboree, assembly GCF_028390025.1. Classification (NCBI taxonomy): domain Eukaryota; kingdom Metazoa; phylum Chordata; class Amphibia; order Anura; family Myobatrachidae; genus Pseudophryne; species Pseudophryne corroboree. Next base: position 81,850,944 of record NC_086446.1, on the reverse strand, counting down.
TGTTCTTTCACTGTGTCACACCCCCCATGTTCTGTCACCGTGTCTCCCCCCCCGTGTTCTGTCACTGTCACCCCCCCCCTGTGTTCTGTCACTGTGTCACCCCCACTGTTTTCTGTCACTGTGTCACACACCCGTGTTCTGTCACAGTGTCACCCCCCCTCCCCGTGTTCTGTCACCGTGTCACACCCCCCATGTTCTGTCACCCCCACCGTGTTCTGTCACTGTGTCACACCCCCCGTGTTCTGTCACTCCCACCGTGTTCTGTCACCGTGTCACCCCCACCGTGTTCTGTCACTGTGTCACCCCCACCGTGTTCTGTCACCGTGTCACACCTTTCCCCTGGGGCCATAAGACACTGGATAATTTGCTTGCTGCACAATAATTATCCTAAATAAAATGTTAATGTGTAAAAAGGCTCTCTACCTGCCGTAATGTGTGTAAAAGGGTCTCTAGCTGGTGTAATGTGTGTAAGTGGCACAATTTGAATAATGGAGACTATTGTGCAGCCTAATATGAATCTGTATTATTTTTTGCCCACACCCCTTCCACATGAAGCCACGTCCCTATATTTTTGGCAAGTGGGGCGAGCTGCTATTTTGTATGTGGCCCTCGGATACTGACAGGAAATGTCAAGTGGCCCCTCAGCTGAAATAATTGCCCACCCCTGCATTAGGGGGATATCAGGTGAGCGGTATGAGGAGGCATTAGGAGGATATCATGTGAAGACTATTAGGCCCTACACATTTGGCGATATTCTGAAAGATATGAACGATCTCGTTCATAAATGAACGAGAACTCGTTCATATCTTTCAGTGTGGAGACTTAAGCGATGAACGATGCGCGTCCCCGCGCTCGTTCATCGCTGGTCTCCCGTCGGCTGTGCATGCAGGCCAATATGGACGATCTCGTCCATATTTGCCTGCACTTCAATGCAGCCGGGTGACGGGGGGAGTGAAGAAACTTCACTCCCCCCGTCACTGCCCCCCCGCCGCCGGGTTGCTCGTCGGCCGTATCGGCCGTCGGGCACCTCGGCGGCACATCGCCAAGTGAGTAGGGCCCTTATGAGGAGGCATTAGGGGGATATCAGGTGAGCGGTATGAGGCAGCATTAGGAGGATATCAGGTGAGAGGTATGAGGCAGCATTAGGAGGATATCAGGTGAGAGATATGAGGCAACATTAGGAGGATATCAGGTGAGAGATATGAGGCAACATTAGGAGGATATCAGGAGTGCGTAATGAGGAGGCATTAGGGGGATATCAAGTGAGCGGTATGAGGAGGCATTAGGAGGATATCATGTAAGGACTATGAGGAGGCATTAGGAAGATATCAGGTGAGCGGTATGAGGCAGCATTAGAATATAAAGTGAACTGTATGAGGAGGCAATAGGAGGATATCAGGGGAGCGGTATGAGGAGGCATTAGGGGGATACCAGGTGAGAGATATGAGGCAGCATAAAGAGGAAATCAGGTGAGCGGTATGAGGAGGCATTAGGACAGGGGTGGGCAATTATTTCAGCTGGGGGGCCGCTTAACACTTCCAGCGAATATTCGAGGGCCACACACAAAATACTCAAAAAGAGATCCCTTTTTACACATTACGGCAGACAGCGTGCCCTTTTTACACATTACGGCAGCAAGCGCCCCCGTTTTTACACATTACGGCAGACAGCATCCCCTTTTTACACATTACGGCAGACATCGACCCCGTTTTTATACATTACGGCAGACAGTGCCCCCGTTTTTACACATTACGGCAGACAGCACCCCCCGTTTTACACATTACGGCAGACAGCACCCCCGTTTTTATAATTACGGCAGACAGCGCCCCCGTTTTTACACATTACGGCAGACAGCGCCCCCGTTTTTACACATTACGGCAGACAGCACCCCCGTTTTTACACATTACGGCAGACAGTCCCTACCCCCCTTTCCCCACCCTCCCCTAAACCTATATAGCAGTCCTTACCCCCCCCCCCCCACACTCCCCTAAACCCATACAACAGTTTTTAACTCCCCTCCCCATAACTTATAGGGCAGCTTTAGCTTTATCCAGGGGGTTTACCTATTTCTCAGTGACGATCCGCGCTGCTGCTTCTCCCCGCTGGCCGCCGTTTCTTCTCCCCACTGGCCTCCGCTTGTGCTCCCCACTGGCCGCTTCGTTCTGCTCCGAGTCCCACTCTGCAGTGCCCGCCCAGCGCCGCCCCCCGTGACGCCCAGCGCCGCCCCCCGTGACGCCCAGCGCATGAGATAGAGGAAATCCCGGTCAGCTGACCATGTGACGTGACCGGGATTTCCTCAGCGGCGCCGCGTCTGCGAGCAGTGCAATGACAAGCGGCCTGTCGAGCCTCTTGTCATTGCACTCTGGTGGGGCACAGCGGGCCAGGCAGGATCGGTCCGCGGGCCGCATCCGGCCCGCGGGCCACATGTTGCCCACCCCTACATTAGGAGGATATCATGTGAGGACTATGAGGAAGCATTAGGGAGATATCATGTGAGTGTTATGAGTAGGCATTAGGAGGATGTCAGGTGAGCGGTATGAGGCAGCATTAGGAGAATATAAATTGACCGGTATGAGGCAGCATTAGGAGGATATCAGGTGAGTGGCATGAGGAGGATATCAGGTGAGGGATATGAGGAGGCATTAGGAGGATATCAGGTGAGAGATATGAGGCAGCATTAGGAGGATATCAGGTGAGAAATATGAGGAGGCATTAGGAGGATATCAGGTGAGAGATAT